>NC_089313.1:12066291-12351291 GCF_036669915.1 Pocillopora verrucosa | reverse complement strand
AATCAAACGGCCTAAAAGGCGGGAAAAAAAAGCGGACGACCATTTCGTGATTGGTTTTAGTTTTGCGTCTGATTGGTTGAGAGAATGGTGGAAGTTCTCAGGACCAATCACAAAGCGATGTCGGATTACTTTCGACACCCAACTTTAAAGGTAAATACTATTGCTTTGATACATCGTCGAAGTACAATCATGATACGCTAGCTATCCAGTTGGTGCTGAAAACCAATTACGTTCTAGAATTTGATATCGGTTTGATTACAGATGAGAACATTATGTTAAACCCAAAGGTAACCCTTTGTGCGCATGTCCTTTCTTATCACAGCGACAGTGCATAGACGTGCCGATTGTTATTGGAGTTAAAATTTCCGAACTCAGAGGAACAAACAACTTCATGCAAGGTAAGGCTCTAGCTAGCGATAGTCATGCTAAGTTATGCTCTCATTTCAGTGTCTGGTTGGAGGGAAAAGTGTTGATATTCAGCGTACTTTATGTTCTTTTTGTTTTCAGTCGCTTCAATCACATTTGTGAGCAGAAAAGATTTATATAGCTGAGATTATTTCATACTTCATTTGCATCTCATGTTTATTTGAATAAAAACGAGACAAACAACTCTGACAAATTTGGTCAGCACTCACCAAATAATTATCAAATATGACAATGCTGCATGCATATTTACAAAAGCTTTAAGAAATGATGTTCTGAAAATTGAAATCTTTATACCTTTACACATAGTTGTTTGATTTATTTTCTTACAAAAGTTTTGAAAAGACGATGAATTATAACGAACTAAAAGTAATAAACAACGCCCGACTTTGAAGTTATGACACAATTAAAAAGATAAAAGACTGTGTCGCCCGCATTGACAATGATCTGTTGAATAAAAAAGAGAATCCGAGTCAATGTCACGATTTTAAGTCAAACGAAAGAAAAGGTAGTACTACAGTTAACACAATGCTAAATTACTGACAAGTTTATTTTTGGCATTTGATTTACTGAACAGCACTACACTTACTTTCGTATATTGTCTTACTGGCTAACACCTTACGAGGTCTTACGACAATGTTTGAACTCAGGGAGCTTATAACAGGCATTTTACAGTTTACTATTTTTTTCCCACTGGAAACAGTGCTTGCCAGAACAGGATCTGATGGGTGATGGTAAGAATATGGACTCCCCAGACAGTTAAAAAAAGATTGGGCGAGGACTTTGCGAAAGTACCAAAGCTGAGGGGTACATTGACCGTTCTAGTTGTCTAACTGGTTTGTCACTAAAACTAAATATGTGCAATCGTATTTTACAAGTTTTCTTATTCATACCTTTAGCTAGCTCAGTGCAGGCCTTTAAATTCGATCTGACATTCTTCATGGCCTCAAGATCATTTGCTTTGACTGGAATGTTTATAACTTCAAGGCATCCAGCATTTTCCAATAGAGTGTCAAACCATGATGGTTGAAGGTCAAAATAATCTTTGCCTAGATAAAAGATAAATCAATTTTTGTTTTAGTTATGATGGCAATGCTGAGAATTTCGTTTAAGCATAAAGATACCTGGGAATTTTTAGCTTACCAAACCAAAGTGAGTTAAATTGAGCGAGACACTTTTCTAAACCGCCGCATAAACCGTGATCTTGAGCAAGGAAGCAAGCTGACTCTTTTTAATTAAATTACCTCCTCCGAAAAAGGGTTGATCTGACTGGATAAGTAACGAGTCTTTAATGCAGAAGAAATCGTCACAGTTTGAGCTTAAACAAAGTTGGAAGCAAGGATGTGTGTTCGTTTTGTAACGCCTCTAGCTATCTTGGAAAAGAAGTTCACCTTAATACCAGACGGGTTTGTCACTTTCAGAATACACTACTTTGTATAGATGTGGACTATCTCTTATATAGAATGGTATTTTACAATTTTTCATCTTCATACCTTTAGCTGGCTCAGCTATGGAGGCCTTTGAATTTGATTTAAGATTCTTCATGGCTTCAAGATCTTTTCCTTTAACTGGAACGTTTTCAACTTGAAGACATCCAGCGTTTTGGGATAGAATGTCAAACCATGACGGTTGAAGGTCAAAATAATCTTTGCCTAGATAAAAGAAAAATTAAGTTTTGTTTTATGATTGCAATGTAGAGAATTTCGTTTCCACATAAAGATACCTAAGATTTTAGCTTACCGAACCAAAAGTGAATTAATTTCAGCGAAACACTTTTTCTGAACCGCCGCAAAAAACCGTGACCTTGAGCATTCGATAAAAGAACAAGCTAACTCTTCAATTAAAGCTACCTCCTCTGAAAAATGATTGATCTGAGTGGGTAAGTCACGAGTATTGAATGCAGCAGAAATCATCACAGTTTGAGCTTGAACAAAGTTGGAAGCAGCGATATGCGTTAGTTTTTACGCCTTAAGCTTTCTTGGAAAATAAGTTCACCATAATACCAGAGGAATCTGTGTTATTTTTGTATGATGTAACACCTCATGAAGTTGCTCACTGAATTAGAGTCAGGCCAGTACATTGTAAAAGTACTAAAGCTGAAGGGTACATTGACAATTCTAATTGGCTTATATAGGTTCTTCACGCTCAGAAGACACTACTTCGCACAGATGTGGACTATCACCTATGTGGAATCGTATTTTAAAGTTTCCTTCTACAAACCTTTCTTCATGGCTTCAAGATCTTTTGCTTTAAGTGGAACGTTTTCAACCTGAAGACATCCAACGTTTTTTGATAAAGTGTCAAACCATGACGGTTGAAGGTCCAAATAACCTTTGCCTAAATGAAAGATGATTAAAAAATCAAAGCCGATAGATGGAAGAACATGCTATCAGTTCTGAGTATCTAACTGCTTTCTGACTCTTAAGACTGCACTGCTTTCGCACAGGTGTGGACTGTAGAGGAATGGTAATTTACAAGTTTCCTTCTTCATACCTTTAGCTTGCTCAGTGAAGGCCCTTGAAGTGGATTTAACATTCCTTATGGTTTCAAGATCTTTTTCTTTAACTGGAAAGTTTTCAACTTTGAAACATCCACCGTTGTTGGATGGAGTGTCAAACCATGATTGTTGAAGGTCAAAGTAAGCTTTGCCTAGTTTAGAAAAAAAAAAAAAAAAAAAGGAGCAGAAATAAAAGTGCATGGAAGAACATTTAATGAAATAAAAATATTTACGTTTAGTGAAAGATGATGCAGATCCCTCTTTCCTCTCCAACTACGTCCCATAACGCTTCCCTGGAACACAAAATGAGTTCATAAAAAACAAGGCAGTCGTATCAACCGCGTTGTCACCACTCAGTTGATGCGACGCCATCCCAATTTACACACTCACCATTAAATATTTGTGGTTTGCTCCGGGACTCTTCTACTTCCGTTTTATTCTTCTGGATAGTAAAATTAAAGCCCCCCTCGAGCTCGGCAATGTTCTTCCTTGCCTCCTGTAGCTTTTTGTCTATTGATGCCATTTGCTTAACAAAATCAGATTCAGTTATTTGCACAGTTTGTTTTAGCTGGGACAGTTTTCCTTTGAGATCAGCAATGTCTTTGTCTGTTCCAAAGAGAGTTTGTTTAAGAAAGGCGATCTCCTTCTCTTTAGCTGTTAAAAAACAAATGAATATTTTAAGTACTTAGAATATTAGATTGAACAAATTCAAGGTTTGAGTGATAAGGTAAACTGGGAAAACACAAAAAACGGAACTATTTATGACGGAACGAGAAGCAGTAGGGAGGGGGGAGGGGGTAAACGACTTATTATCAGTGGAGCATCGGTAACTCCTTGTAATCCACGCGCACTTTTCTTTTCATGCATGCGTGACCACATAAAACTAACCGTTAATCTCTGTTTCAAGGTAGATGATCTTCTGTGTTAGTTGTTCCTTTTCTCTCGCAGACTGAAAAAAAATTTGCCAACATATTGATTTCTTAATTAACGAAATTAGAAGAGAGCAAAAAAGCTGGGATACAAACCACTATCAACTTTTTTATCCAGCTTGAAGATGGTGGAATGTCGAAGAGTGGCGTCATAATCTACAAATTTCATTTGCGCGCGCTTTTTCATCTCTCCACGAAGAAAAAAATTTTCAAACTAATTTACCTGAACGCCTTAAATGCAGAAAAGTTCTAGTTGCATTAAATGTTTCTCCAATGTTGGACGGACTTAAAATTGAGCTAATTTTGGAGGAACCGTTTTGCAAGTCAAATCGGAACTAATTACGACCTATTTTCAAAGCTTATATATTGAATCAGGTAGTCTTGCGCGTTTGCCTTTAAAATCACTTGAACTTCCTTTTTTCTTGCCCCTTCGGATAACAAATTGTAACTTTTACAATAACTAAACCTACTTTTTAAGGAAAGAAAAAAGAAGTCTAATGATGAGAAACGCCCACCTCATTAGCCATAATCCATGCCCCATGTGAGACCTCTAAAGGCTCATGATAATTCTCATCAGAACGATTTGTGACATTGACTTCTTCATCAAATATTCTCGCGGAACAGGATTTCCTCACAGACTCTTTGTCACCTGAGTTGTTTTTGTTCATTTTGTAACTGATGTCTTCATTCAAAGCATTCGATAAACTAGAAAAATGCATTCTCTTTCACGGTGCTATAGCATGAACTGAGCTCTTAGTGCGAAACAAAGTTTCGATGTGTTTATGACTAGTTGCATGGTAACGTGTTTATGCCGTCACTTTGTGGCATCACGCCGGATTTGAAGTATTAAGTCTGGGCACTAGAATTTTGTTGAAGCCAACCATAGTCAGCGCACAATTAGGGTCTTCGGACCATAGCTCTGTTCACTGGAATCCGCTCTCAATGAACCAACTAAACCCGCTGTGCGTTGAAAAGAAAAGGATCCCGATGCGTCGCTTTCCTCAGTCGGCAATAAACGCTTTTGGGAGGTGGGCGTGTTCACACCGTTGGTTCAGTGATTTAGAAGTAGACGGTGACTCACCATCAGTTGACTCTCTCACTGACTCATTTACTAAGGATCTTTCATCAGCCAGCGATATCTACTTTCCGTCCAAATACGTGAAGATTCATCCAATGGACAAGCCTTGGATGTCACCTGAGATTAAGGCTCTCATATTAGAGCGCCAACGCGCCTATCTAAATGGCCCGGAGGAGAAATGGCGTCGCCTTAGAAATAAGGTCAGAGAGGTTATCACCCGCCGGAAATGCGAGTTCTATAAAAACAAAGTTAATAACCTCAAGAGCACTGACCCGAGGAAATGGTGGAGTATGGTGAATAAGCTTGCAGGGAAGGCTAGCAGCCCTAACGAACTCAGTTATACTGACGAGGAAGGCAGAATTATCTCTGGCGCGACTCTCGCAACACGCCTTAATGAGTTTTTTGTATCTGTAATATCTGACATTAAGCCACTTGATACAAGTGCACTGCCCTGCTACTTACCATCCCCTCAACCGCCCGTAATCGAGACACAAAGGGTCTACAAAAAGCTACTTGCCATCAGCGCCTTTAAGGCCCCTGGGCCTGATGGGATTCCGACTCGTATTTGGAAAGAATATGCTGCTGAGCTCGCTGAGCCGATCACGCGAATATTCAACACCTCTATTGCATCAGGCTCCTTCCCTACTGCATGGAAAGACTCTAATGTCACACCGGTACCCAAGGTTACGCCCATAACCGGTAGGGAAGATTTAAGACCTATCTCCCTAACTGCAATCGTCTCTAAAGTCCTGGAGGATTTCGTAGTTGAATGGCTAATTGAGGATGTTGTGCACCTCATCGATTTCAGCCAATTCGGCTGCCTCAAAGGAACTTCAACCATCTATTGCCTGTTGGATATGATGCACAACTGGTTGTCCTCTATTGGCAAACCAGGTATGTTCTTAAGGGCCTGCTTCCTGGATTTTAGTAAGGCTTTTGACCATATTGACCACACTATCTTAGTCAATAAACTCATCCACCTTGGGGTCCGTGGTTTTATTATCCGTTGGATTTGCAGTTTTCTTTATGGCCGTCGCCAAGCTGTTAAGATTAAGAACATTGTATCCCCTTGGTTGCCCGTGCACGCTGGAGTCCCGCAGGGCACTAAGCTTGGCCCCATCCTGTTCCTCCTGATGATTAACGATCTCGCGATTGAAACTCCATTACTATCGAGCCACTGGAAATATGTAGATGACCTAACAATATCCGAGGTCATCCCATCAGGCGGTACATCGTCCCTTCAGAAAGACCTTGACGCCATTGCACAGTGGTCGTCGCGCAATAATATGAACCTCAACCCAAAGAAGTGCAAGGAACTTGTGATTTGTTCGCTTAGAACACGGCCAGATCTTGGCCCTTTGTGCGTCAATGGACGTCCCTTAGAACGGGTCTCCTCACACAAGGTCCTTGGAGTCACTATCAGCGACACTCTTGGGTGGAATGAGCACGTGCGTGAGATTGTCTCCAAAGCCTCAAAACGTCTTTACATCTTAAGAGTGCTCAAGCGGTCCGGAATTCCACCCGAAGACCTTATTAACATATTTTATGCCTTGGTACGATCGGTCCTCGAATACGCCTGCTTCACTTGGTCTACTAGCCTACCAATTTACCTCAAGGACATGATCGAAAGAGTTCAGAAAAGAGCTCTGCGTATATTATTTCCGGCGCTGAGCTACAAAGACGCCATTGTGGCTGCAAACTCCACTCGCTTAAATGTGAGAAGAGACGAACTCTGCAAGAAAGTTTGGGACGGTATCTGTGTGCCTGGGTCACGGCTGTACCACCTTATTCCACCAAAGCGCGCCGATTGCCACGTTTATGAGTTGCGCAACAAAAACCATGTATCACTCTTTAAATGCCGGACCGAAAGATTTAAAAAATCTTTCTTTCCAACAATGGCGTCTAACGCCCAGTTCTTGTAGTCAAGCAAACCTAAGCGTTTTTCATTGGTATATAACTACTGACTCTTGTAATTCCCAGTCCCCTTAGACTCTTAATTTTAAAGTCAAATGTAAGATTTTCGTATTTTTTAAATATTTAAAGTATACTTGTAAATTCACATGTATTTCACCACTGGGGTGCTATTTTTGAATACTTTTAATAAACCCTTAAATTAAATTAAATTAAATTAAATTAGTTGACCATTATAACGCTTTTATAATGTTAAATCGATAATGGATAACACATGAAATATCAGCAGACAACGATGTACATAGAACCCTTCACAGCAGAATAATTGATGTCATTGAGCAGGTTTCCTTCGTCCAAAGGAAAATGTGCGAACATTAAGTAAATTGATTGAAGAATGCTTACTCCGTGTCCAGAGTGCCAGCGATCGCGAAGGTGAAAATACCGAAAACAAAATAACTCCAAAAGACTTTAGGGGTGATGACTTTTACGACTAACGGTTTTAACGGTAATATTTTACAATTAACTTTTAATACGACTAACGGTTAAAAATTCGTCAATTTTATACGTCTAACCGCTAATTTTCTTTGCCGTTTTACTTCGACTGAGTGCCTTCCAATAACCTCCCCTCAAATTTAAGTCGAATGTTAAATAAGCATCCGGGCGCCTATTCGAGGAAATAGGGTAACTGATTTAGTTTGAGCAGAAGCTCAGAAATTATCCTTTGCATAAAACGAAAAGAATGCTGATATTTGTAGAAAGGAACAAATTCACGAGCGAAAACGAAATACGTGTTTCATCCTATGCTAAGACCTGTTAACATGGAGGTGAGGGACCCCAGATGGGTGATGTAACCCGCCTAGTCTTTGTAGAAAAATGGCCCGCGTTTACATACAATCTCACAGCCCCGGGTTGCCGGGGTGAAGTTTCTCGAGGTTGTAGTCGCGCTTGCATTTAGTGAGTTAAGATGTCACTTAATGGCGACGTGAGGTAAAACGGTACCGTTTATTTTTAAACGTTTATCAATTTTCATTTATTTTCCTCTAAGGTTTTCCCCAAAAGTCGACATGTTAACCGTTTCTGACGGTACGACGTCTTCACTTTGGCATAACAAAATCATTCAGCACTGTCAGGGCTAATAAATTAGAAGATTCTATTTGACTGAGAGCTAAAATAGGATTATGGTTTAGTCTTCCTCTTCGACATAGGTGAATTGTTCTGAAGGTGAATTGAATATTTCTTCGGAGCGATTAAGCCTCCTCTACACCTGCAGGAGAATTTCCGCTTTCTTCAGTATGGTTCTATGCTTTGACACTCATCTGTCTCAAGAAAGGCCCCGTGGCCCAATGGATAAGGCATCTGACTTCGAATCAGGAGATTCCAGGTTCGAGTCCTGGCGGGGTCGTTGTTGTTTTGGTGAAATAATCTTTGTATCTTCTGAATTTCTTTCATCCTTTTAATCGCTTTCATGAAGTTATTAGTCTGGATAAGAAATTAAGTTATGTTTGGTAGAAGAACATCGCCACACGTGCTTTTCAAACAAGTTATTTGTTTTTGCATTAACATGGAGGTTAGGGACCCCAGATAGGTGATGTAACCCGCCTAGCCGTGGTAAAAAAATGGCCCGCGTTTACATACAATGTCACAACCCCGGGTTGCCGGGGTGAAGTTTCTCGAGGTTGTAGTCGCGCTTGCATTTAGTGAGTTAAGATGTCACTTAACGGCGACGTGAGGTAAAACGGTGCCGTTTATTTTTAAACGTCCTATTTTCATCCTTATTATGTTATTTCATCCTTGTGCAAAGAATCGAGAGAAAATCTGGTAGAAAAAAAAGAGAGAAACGACTAGAACGAAAAATATAAATATTTTATTTCTCAGGTCTTGTATACATTACAACAGCAAAAGCAAGAGCAATAAGAATTTATTGAATGAGTTCTTTGTTGATTGGGATAGATTTCATTTACGAGCATAATTCACGGCTTCTTCAATGCTTAGAGCATTCTCCCATTCAGAAAGGTCCCGAGGCCCAACGGATAAGGCATCTGACTACGAATCAGGGGATTCCAGGTTCGAATCCTGGCGGGGTCGCTGTTATTTTGATTCTTTTATCATTTTAATTGCCTTTCACCAGATACCACAGGTGAGGCATAGTTAAGTTTGCTGGAGTAGAATTGCTGCATTTGCTTTAAAAAAGAATTGAACGTTTATCTAATATTCTCCGGCTTCTATAATACAAGTCATCCTTTCGTGAAATGCAACCCCTCCTGGTGGAGTTATGATGCTTGTCAGATTTGCTTGTTTTCCTAGGCTTCATTTCGGACTCTGGGGAAAAGTTTGACCCGGTATTTCAAACAGCTGGAGCGATTAAGATTTTTGGTTCAAATCTCATGTTTCTGAGAAAGCTGACAGGACGGAGAGACTGGAGTGAGGAAAATCTTGCATTTGGGATAGAATCTTTTGAGTTATTTGTTTACGCAAGAGAACGTTGCTTTGAATGCAGTAGATTCTGGCAAGAAGTACCGCAGGTTGTAAAAGGTGTGATTCGTCAGAGCCCAAATTTCTCGGAGTTCTGGAAAATTTTGGCGATCAAGGCAACTGACAAAGGTACCCGTGAACTATCGGTACAATTTCTTGGCGATCATTTTTGGGTAAAAGGTTAAATCTCTTCTCGTCCTGGAAAAGATGGCGTTTGGGCAAGACGTCTATGAACAAATAGTTGAATATATTTGCAATATTCATTTACTAAGAGATTATAAATAGTTTGTAATCTCTTGCTTCTTACTGAAATTGAACCAGAATAAAAATAGTAATCTCCAACGGTTCAATATCTAAACTGTATCGCGATACGATAAAATGCGAAATTCTCCAGTATATAATGTCATCAGCTTCACCGCTATAGTTCCATACGAATCGTTGTTCTTATTGTACTATATTTTCAACGACTTGAATCACAAAAAAATTCAAATTTTTCCCTCCGAGTATTGATAAATCTCTTAGAAAAAACATTTTTCGTTCGTTTGTAGATTTTTACAGAGTTTTGATTCAACACATGGCTACCTCTTCAATTTAGAAAAATCAAACCTGAATAACTATACAAATTCCCAAAAGTTTTATGGTTCAACTGTAATTTGATGCGTTAAGTTAATTAATAAACTAACAGTGTATTTAGGAACCTCAAGCAAACTAAGAGGGCTACGAAGACGTGGCAACACAAAAGATTAAATGGGCAAAACAATAGCTTAGCGCGTACATTTTAGAACTTTGTACATTTCTAAGCCGTCGTTTGTATGACCACAGCGTGAAATAACCAAAGTTTGCATGGTCTGAGAACAGAACCGATGTGGCAAATTATTTCAGTTTTCATTTGGAACTCAATGCTGTTAGGGACGGTAAACACATCCAGCCTTTTGCAAAATTCTTACTACAAACATAAATTCATTTTTAATCGACATCTTGTTCGGCGTTTCTGTCCTAACTGCAGGGCGTGAAATTAATTTATTTTTTCTGATAGCCACTTGGCTCCTAAATTGTTCAGAGTGGTAGCCAATTCAAAAAAAGTTGGTCGCCATTTTCAAAGACTAGCAAAACCTTTTGTTACGCTGTCAGCTTTGTAGATGGACCCTCCAAGATTAAGTTAGGGAAACGATCTTTAACGTGCTACAAAGTGGACACTAGGATGGATGATATACAGCGTTCAAGCTCACCTAAATCCAAGATGGCGTCTAGTTTTCGATCGAGATGCATGTGCTGCGTTTTGGAAACAAAATTAACGAGGAAGTTTGCCGCGGATTTATCTTTATTTTCGCATATCTTTTTAATTCACTATATCTCTTGGTAAGGTTATGATGAAATATTCTAGTCGCCAATTTGGCGACTAATTTTCAGGATTTGGTCGCCAAAGTGAAAAATTTAGCCGCATTGGCGCCTGTATTAGGCGCGATTTAACGCCCTGAGGGGGGGGGGGGGACGTTGATGACACAAGGTCATACATCGCGAGCGCAAATTGATATGTAAGTAAACGATGAATGCAATGCAAAATATGGATACTTCTTTGTAGCGATATAAATCTGTTCACGAGAACAGAAATCCAGAGAAACTGTTTACTAGTACCAAACATGTCAGAGCTTGTTTCTTAGCAATCAAAACATTTAAAAGTTCCAAGTCCGTAGGCTCCCCATTTGAACTTTATGACAAACTTACCATCGAGAGAAAAAAATCGCAGATCACATAACCTTTATGTACAGTATTTGAATGGAATAAAAACTACTCGTACTTGTTAAAAGTTTCCAGAGCATTGTGGAGACCTGGATCAGAAATCAAGTCATATTTGGTGGCGGAGCATTACTACACGTGCTTCTCAAACTAATTATGTATTTTTCCATTGTGATAGGTTACGGCTGAGGAGTATGTCCAAAAAGCGCTCGTCATCAGAACCGAAATTGGCGACAGAGGAGAGGAAGCATCATGTTATGGAAACCTAGGTAATGTGTTTAAGTCGCTTGGCCAATACGACAAGGCTGAAGAATATCACCAAAAAGCGCTTGTCATCACAACTGAAATTGGCGACAGAGGAGGGGAGGCATCATGTTATGGAAACCTAGGTACTGTGTTTAAGTCGCTTGGCCAATACGACAAGGCTGAAGAATATCACCAAAAAGCGCTTGTCATCACAACTGAAATTGGCGACAGAGAAGGGGGGCAACTAACTACGGAAACCTAGGTACTGTGATTAAGTTGCTTGGCCAATACGACAAGGGTGAAGAATATCTCCAAAAAGCGCTTCTCATCACAACTGAAATTGGCGACAGAGAAGGGGAAGCATCATGTTATGGAAACCTAGGTACTGTGTTTAAGTCGCTTGGCCAATACGACAAGGCTAAAGAATATCACCAAAAAGCGCTTGTAATCAGAACTGAAATTGGCTACAGAGAAGGGGAGGCAACTGACTACGGAAACCTTGGAATTGTGTTTAGAACTGTTGGTGATTTTGAAGCTTCGGAAGTATGCTTGGAGAAAGCTTTATTGATATTTAGAGATATTGGAGATGGAAGAAAAGAGTTTGATATCCTTCTAGGTTACGCCGTTTTGTATTTATACCAATATAAAATCAAAGACTCCTTGTTGTGTCTTCATCTGTGCATTGAAAAGTATGAGGAGCTGAGATATTTCTTGGGCGCCAATGATCAGTTCAAAACATCATTTCTGGAGCACACAGGAATGTTCCTCTACAAGCTGCTTTGTACTTTGCTTTGTGACACCGGAAATGCTCGGGATGCTCTTTATGTTGAGGAGTTGGGTCGAGCTAGAGGCCTATCAGACTTAATGGCAGAGAAGTACTCGGTTGAAACGCACATCTCTGCTAATCCACAATCTTGGGTTGGCATTGAGAACATTTTAAGAAAGAAAAAAAACTGTACTTGTCTGTACATTTCTTATTTTCAGAATCGTCTGCATTTGTGGATCTTGAAAACAAGTGGAGTCCTTCACTATAGAAGAGTATCACCAGAAGAGAATCTAGTTCAGGCTGGGTTGCCCAATGATTTGTCTTTGAGTCAATTTTTGGATGATAATTTCCGGAGTCTTGGTATTTTGCCTACTAAAGATTGTGAAGATCGGTCTTTAAATACGATTAAACTGCAACCTCTCTCCCCCGCGCAAAAGAGCTCAGCAAGATTGCGACTCGTGGAGGAGGACGAGGACGAGGACGAGGACGAGAAAGTGATTTCAAGTCTATCTTTGTGTTACACGTCTATCTGTTGTGTTTATTGCTCCCGCTAATGATTTTCTTGAGGAGCCTGAAGTCATTATTGTTCCTGACCGCAGGTTGTACAAAGTTCCTTTTGGTAGTTCGTGTAGTGTGATCGTCCGGGTGAGTGTAGTTCTGAAAAGAACTGTTGTTGGTGACTGACGTTTCGACTATCTGTGCGATAGTCATCTTCAGAGTCAAGTGAGGAGTAGTTGTCAGTCGATGATGTTATAAAGTCTGGTCTGTTGAACGTGATTGGTCTGTTTAGCCGTGATGTGATTGGCTGGAAGACTCGTGTAGAGTTTGTTAACAGTCATTGGTCGGTTTCGATCTGTCTGTTGTTTGTCGGTCTGTTTGTCGGTTTGTTCACGTCGTTAATGAGTCGTTTGTAAGGTGCTGGCAATTGTTGACATCTGTTGAGAGGCGTCTGTTCTAAGTTAGTGAACCAGCTTTCCAGAGTCAGTCGTTGAAAATAGTTTGTACTGTAGGTTAAGCATTTAGCAGAGTCCCAGTCGATTCTGTGATTAGTTTGTCGGTGATGTTCAGAAATGTGATTGTTTACATCGCCATTTCTAGTTGCTCGTTTGTGTTCAGTTAGTCGCGTATTAAGGTTTCTACCAGTCTCACCAATGTAGGAGGCCTGGCAGTCGGAGCATTCGATCTTATAAATCGCTCCCTGTCTGTTGTTGGGTTCGTCTTTGTCTTTAACGTTGGTCAGCAAATGTCGTAAAGTAGTAATAGGCCTGTGAGCTACGCGAATGTTGTAAGGTTGTAGGATCCGCGCGATAGCCTCAGAAGTGCCTTTGATGTAGGGTATAGCAGCTGTAGTCGTGATAGATGTAGAGTCCCTGTTAGTTTCTGTAGTGTCGGTCACCCTGTGAGTGTTTCGTCTAATGAAGTCAGTGTTGTAGTTGTTTTTGTCAAAAACACGGTCAAGGTACTTGTTTTCGTCAGATAAACTGTCCGGTGTGTTGCAAACAAGTTGCGCTCGTCTTGTCAATGTCTTGATAGTCGTAGCTTTGTGGGAAGTCGGGTTGTAGGATGATTCGTCAAGAAGTCTGTCGGTATGCGTCGGTTTTCTGTATATTGTTGTTCGTAGTTCGTTGTTGTTTCGGCCTACCAAACAGTCGAGAAAAGGAAGCTTGCCGTCTTCTTCGATCTCCCTGGTAAACTGAATGTCGGTGTTTTGTTCGTTAAGGTGATTGTGAAAAGCGTCAATTTCGTCTTTGTGTACGGCGGTAAATGTGTCGTCAACGTAGCGTAACCAAAGCGGTATGGTTTGTCGGCAAGTTGCAAGGGCGCGTTCCTCGATGTTTTGCATCACAATTTCTGCGACAACAACGGAGACCGGCGACCCCAAAGCTGTTCCGTGCAACTGCTTGTAGTGTTTCCCGTTGTACTGAAAGTAAGTCGATGTAAGGCAGAGGTTAAGTAGGTCCATAATGTCTTCTGTCGGTAATGGTAGTGCATCAGTAGACTGTTGGATGGCGGTTTCAGTACACTGTAGAGCCAATTGAAGCGGAATACTGGTGAACAGTGATTTCACATCAAAAGACACAAGTTTGTAGTCGTCAGGTATCTGTACGTCTTTGATAGCGTCAATAAAGTTCTCAGTTGATTGTAGTTTACGTCTCGATTAGTCAGTCAGTGGTTGCAGTATCGTGGTAAGGTATTTCGACAGTTGGTACGTCGGGGACCCACAGAATGAGACTATAGGTCGCATAGGTATCCCAGGTTTGTGTAGTTTCGGTAGTCCGTAAAGTTTAGGTGGTTGTGGTACAGAGCACCTCAGCCGGTAGTAGCGTTGAGTGTCAAAGGCTTCAGTCTTTTTGAGCGTAAGTAGTTTGTTGTTGAGTTTGCGTTGTAGTGCTGGCGTCGGGTCACGTTTAAGTAATTCGTAAGTTTGTTTGTCGTTAACAAGTGCGTCCATTTTGTCATAGTAGTCAGTCTTGTCCATAACAACAGTAACACGTCCTTTGTCGGCTGGTAGTATAACAATGTTCTTGTCGTTTTTCAGTCGTTTCAGTGCTTGTTGTTCGTCTTTGGTTAAGTTGCTGTCAGTTATAGAGGCTGATTGTATCGTGGAAGCAATTCTACTTCTGATGTTGTCCTTGGCAGGTTCTGATAAGTCTCGTTGACGAGAAAGAGCTGCCTCAACACTAGATACAATAGACTCGAAACGTCAGTCACCAACAACAGTTCTTTTCAGAACTACACTCACCCGGACGATCACACTACACGAACTACTGATACTCCTGGGTTCAAACCATTTACTTTACAAAGTTCCTTTTGCTGCCCTGAGTGAAAAGGAGGGAGCCGAATACCTATCGGAGACTCATAGGATCCGTGTCATTCCTTCTTTGACGACGCTAAAGATCATTCAAGATAGTCCAGAAGACTATCACAGCAACACTGGTGCCTTGGTAATAGACAATCCCAAGGTTGATGGGCTGCAACCATTGCCAGGTGCAAGAAAGGAAGCGGAGATGGTCGGACGACTGGTGGGTGTTCCACCTCTAGTTGAAGAGAAAGCAACGAAGCAGGCGGTACTTGAGCGGATAAGTTCAGTGAGCTTGATACACTTTGCTGCCCATGGTGACGCGGAAAGAGGAGAAATTGCACTCTCCCCCATTCCTACTCCCAACAGTGGAAACGCTATCCCACCGCAGGAAGCTTACATGTTGACGATGGCTGATGTCTCACGAGTGAAAGTCAGAGCTAAACTGGTGGTACTTAGCTGCTGTCACAGTGGAAGTGGAGAGATAAGAGCCGAAGGAGTTATAGGAATTGCCCGCGCGTTCTTAGGATCTGGTGCTCGCTCTGTATTGGTAGCGCTGTGGGCCATTCCAGACTCAGCTACAGAGAAGCTGATGGGTCGGTTCTACGAACACCTCATTGAAGGAGAAAGTGCCAGTGAATCCCTTCATCAGGCCATGAAGTGGATGAGAAAAAACGGCTTGAACAAAATGTATGAGTGGGCGTCGTTTACGCTGATTGGAGATGATGTGAGACTCGAGTTTGACAAGCAGCGGCAAGACTCAGTGAGAACAGGTATTTCATAAATTAAAGTTAGATTAGATGTGAAGATGGCTTTGACTTATTGGTCGTTGACTGGATGGGGATCCTTTGTTACCTTGAGCATCAGGCTAGTTTAATGTATATCTTTATCTTTATCTATACATATATATATATATATATATATATATATATATGTATATCTACACACACTTTTTTTTCCTTTTTGGTGAGTTACTATCTTCGCTCTATAGTGTAAAATATAGAATCTCACAGATGCCTCTTTACCAATGAGATACAAGTAATAGCCACTTATTTTTACATATTGTGATTGGTATAATGGTATTTGCTTTATATCCAAAATAATAATTGAGGTAATAATAAATTGGGTTATTTAAAATTTTTTCTCAGTACAGGAAGAAAGACCCCGACAGAGTAAATAATGACAAGAACTCGAAGGGAACAGAACAAAAAGACTTTTAGATGAATAAATTAAATAGGAACAAGAAGAGAAAATACTCTATCCAGTTTTTCCTTGACATTAAAAAAACAGCTATCCCAGGTTAGGGGAGATTTATTCCAATTTTTTGTGCTTTCTTTTCCAATATTCTCAGGAGGAGGTACTGGTTATGTACTCAATAATTTTTTGTTTTTCACGCAAAAATTATATTCTGATATAATAAGCACGAAACAATGTTGACCTACGTAAGGCTTTTGAGTAAAACGAATTCAGTAAAGTTAACCGGATTCTGTTTTTTTCTTCTTTTTTTTTGACATCTCAAAACATTTGTTTGAAATTCTAATAATAATCTATTTCACAAAAGTTTCCCTGATGGCCGGCATTAAACTATGATTTGATATCATGTTGTTAACTTGTGGCTACGCGATACGGAGAAATGGGTTTACTGTGGAAAGTCTGATATGCAAATATTCACTCGCTCACTGATTCACTCTGGTGTGAGACTGTTGGGAATAAGTAACTTTGATCTTCTTTTTCTTGAAAAAGAAACAGAACTTACGGTTTTACTAACCACGTGAGGAAACTCGAAAACTTTTTGTTCTGGCCGTCGAAACATATATGTAATGAAACTCGTCAGGATTAGGCATCCTTATTTCTTGTTCATGAATAATACAAGACATATTTTAATGTCTTGCTTAAAAGCTTGAATTATTTTCTCTATTTTTTGCTTAAAAGCTTGAATTATTTTCTCTGCAAAACTGTCGAAGGGGAAGAGACCGCGACGCAAAACATGAAAGAGTAAACAAAGACAAAGGTTCAACGTGAATAACCTAACATTTCATTTTGGGAACTTTGAGGATCGATTAATCCATTTTCAAATCACGGGCGAAAAGCTTGTATTAATACAGAACAAATTTTCAAGTGGGAACCTAAGATAAATATTTAGGTATTGTAGCTTTTCGCAAGTTTGACGTCGGAATCCGATATAGATATTATTTTTTCCTACGCGTAGATTGCTTTTGAAATTCATGGCAAGGGGAGATATTTCGCCACGTGAAATTGACTCTTATTAACACGCACGTTGTTTGTGAAGTCTTAGATGCTGTGTCGTAAGTATAATTGTCCACATGATGCCCTAACGTCGATTGCATTTACCTTTCCAAGGCGATGTCACTAAACTTCTGGATAAAAAGAAAAGCCCGCAAGATTTGGCCGAATTACCCTTAATCTACCCCCTTACAGTTACGTTGGTGTTAATGTCTATTTAGTCACCGGAAATTCATTGTAAAGGACAATAAAATTTCGATTAGTTCAGCCAATACCTTGAGCACGCATATCGTCAAGTGATGTTCATTATGTTATTTCATAATTTTCTTCCTTTTTCAACTCGTTCTCCATAATATTCACTAGAGTAGTTTGATGGTTACTGGTATGTCGTCAATATGAGCGTTCACTTATCTCACGGACGGGCGGAGATTGTATGCTTGGCTTGTAAGGGTCATAACTTTTTAGTGACTGGCCAAGGGGGGAACTGGCAAGTCATCTGTAGTAAGGGAAGTCATCAACAATTTTCGAGCGGCTGGAAAAAGGTTTCTGTGGTATTTTCCAGTGGTATAGCATGCACGATCCTGGTGCCGCTTCTATCGTGCATTCCTATTATGGATCAGGAATTGCAGACCTATCACGGGGACAGCTGTCTGCTTGGTTGATTGGGACGATAGATTAATGCGAGGTGTCACTGTGGGGATGGGAATAACAGTGATGGCAAAGTAAGCTTAAAACAGCAGAAATCGTCAGAAGCTAATATGGACGCACAAGATGTGTGTACTTTTATTGATTTTACATGTTAAATGTTGATTTCTCGAAATATTTCTCGTGATAAATCGACCATATTTCGCTCCCCATTCTATTCTTAATAACGAGTTCAACGCTCGTAACTTAACACCAAGTCACACAACCCGTGACGCTTTCATGAATTAATCGGTTGTTTTTTCTGGAGACGTGAACTCGAACCACCTCTGCTGACACTGATCAGTAAAGTTCATTCTGCATTGTGAATATGTCTTAATATGGGCTTGATGTTAGTTTTTGATCGCGTGATTGCTGAAACCATAAGTTTCTCAAATTAAACAATGCCTAACAATATGTTAACTACTAAGGTTGAAACTGATATTGTATAAAACCTTAACGGTTTGAAGAAAGAAATTTAACGGTGGAGATATAAAGTATCCGTTCAACGCTTATACTATGAATGCAATAACAGTGAATTTAAGAAAGTTTCACTCCTCTGAGAAAATTAAACCATCTCTCTCCGTGAGCGAGCAGCCTCACAACTTATCTTCCTGTGCGAGACTCTGACGCTTAAACGGAAAAAAAACAGATTACGGCTTTAGAAAAAAATATGTACCGTAGAAACCGCCGTTAGTATCCAAAGGTTTAAGAGAAGGGTATCTCGACAATGAAACGCTTGTGTACAAATAAAAATATGGCATTTCGAATCTAGCGCGATCTCTGAATCGTTCGTTCAACCCTCCTAAACAGATTCAAGTTGATAGCTGATGTAGAGTCATAGCCACTGGAAAACCACGTGATCAAGCACCACGGATTTCCTTCAGCGAGGGACATTCCGCAACATAAATAGAGGTCTGATTTTAGTTTTATGATTATCAATTTCTCAAATTGAACGATACTCAATAACATAAGTTAATGAGGATAAATTATACTGTATAAAGATACAGAGATTTGAGAAAACCGCTTAATAACGAATTTATTTCACTGTGGTGGCGATTCAATCACGCCATCAACCGCTTTAATGAAGGGCTAACGCTCGAAACAAGACATAACTACATATTGCAAAAACAAAGTTCGAAAAAGCAGCTTCTAGGCTCTGCCATAAGAGCCTTATCTCTCTACAGTTACTAAATAACTAAAGCTGATAATAATCGAGTGACTAGGAAAGATTTTCAATCGCGCTAACCAAGATGTTGACAATGTGGCTGATGCTTTGAAAATGAAACAATAAAAATAATGAATTATACTCAGGACTTTTCTCAACCTTCAACTTCCGCTGTCAGAGTGTTTTAGGTATCTAGGTATCTAGGTCTCGTGTGTTTTAGGTTATTCCCGTCCCCCCTCTAGGCTATTCGAAATAAAATTGCATATTGAAAACGGTTAGTGGTCATATGTTAAAATGCTTATTGACCTAATTTTCCTTCCGGCCCTTCAACTCAATCAATAAGAACACAGTATTTCGGTTTTGTACGTCACACTTTTATCGCTCATGATGTAGTTGAACATGGAAAATGAGAAGAGTTATTCTTTTATTTAATAGGAAATGTCAGGCTTTAGTGTTTACCCCTTTGAAAGGTTTGATTTTCATCACAAGATAGATCACAGCACAACCTAAGTTTCTTTTTTTTTAACGCTAAGCTATCTTTGCGTGATAATGGACTCATTGCCTTCGTGAACTTTTCATTTTCTAGCGGGTGTGATTTGCATCTTCGAAGCCAAAAATACCAACAAAACTTAGAGACTTTATTTTGGTTTGGCACGTCACACTATTCTAACTAATGATGGATTTGAGCATCCAAAAATGACACATCTTACTTTGTTTATCCGAAAACGTCAGGCTTCAGTGTTCATCCCTTTTAGTACGTTAGGATTTGCATCACGAGATCGATAAGATTGAGCGACAACTAAAGCTTCGGTCTTTAAACAGTAAGCTATCTGTGCGTGAAAACTGACCCACTGTACACATGAACTTTTCATTTTCTTGCGGGTGTGATTTACATGATCGAAGACAAAAATAGTAACTGATATAATAGATAAAAAAAAAGAAAAGAAAACGGACGGAATGGATCGGTAATTTGCTCGAACATAACCACATCACTGGTCTTACCTTTGAAGGCGTTAATCCAATGACTGAAATATGGCAACAAGTAAATGAGGAGGTAGCTTGACTTTCAGTAATAATCAATAGTTATACTTAATAGTTATACTTTTTTTATGGAGGGGAGAGAGGTGGGGGAAATGGACTTCACTACAGTTACGTTGTAAGATCCGCGCATCCGGAAGGGACTTTCCTGAAAACTCCCAACGGCAATTCGCGCTGTTCAACCTTTTTGTTTCCTCTTTACCTCAGACAAGCGCAAGAAACTTGCAACTAAAGGGCACTAACACCCAGCGATCATTTGAATGATAAAAATGATATATGGCTTAGGTTCTTCCTTGTCTTTGAAAAATAACAAACAATTGTAAACTTGACAAGCTTGCTTCCCATTCAATTTAGTATTTATGTCAACATAATCTGATTTCTCCAAATTCGGGGAAATTTCGTTTTCCAAGGCTACACGGTCTAAGCCAAACAAGTCACATTTGAGAATTATGGGCGCACTGTAGTAGAAGGAGGGTCTCAATGGGGTGATGGCTTTTATGGCTAACGGTTAAAATTTTGGCCATTTTACTAGTAACGGTTAACATCATTCCATGAGTTGTTACCAGAAATTTTTAACAACTCAATTCATAATTTGTTACCAGAAATTTTTTTTGAGGTTTAATTTTTTTTACGAATAAAGGTTAAAATTTGAAGATTTGTACGCTTAACGGTTAGATTTTTTTGTGGCCGTTTCATGGCTATCGGTTAACCCTATTGAGACCCTCTTGAAGTATATGACGTCTTAGATAAGTGGTAAGTAACTGACAATAAAAAGGTTCCTACCGTAATTTTTTGCTATCGTATGCAGCTGACACTATAGATATTTCACAAGTTATTTTCTATTTATTAGAATCTGAGGCGTTGGGAACATTTTTCAAATGGGAGGGGTGGGGGGTTTTTGGTTGTGTCAAATTTGAATTTAAGGGTATACTGGCCAGAATGTTTTAGTATCGTGAATTGTGGGATAGGGGGCAAAATCTCCCGATGAACCCCTTGCATGCCCCCTCTAAGTATCAAGAGGGTCGTAAAAGAGTGTTGGCATGGCTTTTACGTCTAACGGTTAATATCTTTCCATTGTTGCCACTAGAAATGTTTTTTACCGTTAACTCTTTTACGAGCTAAGGTTAAAATTTGTCAAGCTTTACGCCTAACGGCTCACAAAAATCTTATTAAGACCCTCTATCAAACACTGTTGCTGCCAATTTGTGATAAGGAAAAATGAAAACTGTGATCAAAAGTATTTAACAAAGTCACTGAGAATAGGAACTGATCAATTATCAAATACGATCAAGTAAAGGATCAAAATGGTATGTTTTTTTCCCTAAAGCGATTAACTATGTACGAGACGTGAACTAATGATTCTCATTTCACAAAATGTTAATACCAATAAGAAATATATCCCCAATATTGCAGAAGATCATGTAGTGAGAGTTAAACTGCCCAGTTTTCATGCGACTTTCGAAAATTCAAAACGGAAACCGAATACTAAGGGAGAATTAATGAGAGGGAGATATGGAGAGCGAGTTAGCATTTGCTCAGAGGATTTGAGCGTTCCAACTCAAGTGAATGAATTTCGGTTTTGTACGTCACAATTTAATGACCAATGATGGAATTGAACATGTAAAAATAACATATTTCATTCCTTTTTTAACAGGAAACGTCAAGCTTCTGTGTCCATCCGTTTCGAAAATTAGAATTTCATTACAAGATCCCTACCAGTAAAACTAAAGCCTCTTTCTTTAAACGGTAAGCTATCTGTGCGCGATAATCAACTTTTCATGAACTGATTTGGAAAACCGATCAGCAGTTTACTCCGCAGTGAATCTAATTCGGTTTTGCACGTCACACTTTTATAGCTTCGAATCGACCATATGTGGTTCACCACACCACACCTTTTAACGTGTACAACTCTCGTAACTTAACACCGAGTCACACAACGCGTGACGCGTTCATGAACTAATCGTTTGCCTAATCTCGAGATGTGAGCTTGGGCCGCCTCTGCTGACATCAGTAAAGGACATTCTGCATGATAAATATGTCTTAATATAGAATTGATTTTAGTTTTTGACGCGTGATTGTGGAAACCATCAGTTTCTCAAATTAAACAATGCTGAACAATCTAAGTTAATGTCACACATTTAATCACATGAGATAAACAAAAGGCAAAAAAAGTCACACATTTAATGACAACCTATCGGTACATATTAATTTTTAGCCTTCCCTCTCGGGAAACATGGTTTTAAAGTATAAAAACAATTCGATCAACTAAATCAGTAGTCGCAAATTTACTTCACCTGGTGAACATCATCTTGCGAAGTCTACATTCAGCACAATCATGCCAAACACTCGCCGTCATTGTAATGATCTCAACTTCAAGTTGAAAATCGTAATTGAAGCTGAAGCTGTTAACAATAATCGAGAGATAGCGAGGGAATACGGAATTTTCGAATCAATGGTTCGGCGATCTGAAGATGACAGCCAAGCGCGCTTCCATGGACCGTTACCGACCAAAAGATCCCGAGCTTCATCAACTGTAGGCCGACTGGAAGGAGCCAAGTTAAGCAAATGCCTTCTTATCTAATACATGAAAGTTCACACGGCAACCAGGTGGACAATCAGACATAGTTTGATGCTACTCTGGTTTGCAGATTTAATGAAAGTAACCGAAGAAGATACAATTCATAGACCCAACGTTTCGACAATCCTGTCTAGTGCCTTCATCAGGGGTGATCTAGACGCTGTAACTAGAGGTCCTTTTATATGATCACTAATTAGCGGCCTTTTTTTTCTGACGAGGTGTAAATAGGCGTCAGGAAGCAAACCGCCATCGTCACGTTCTAAACCTCCTCCCAAAAACATTCAAAAGGATGTTTGCTTATAGCTTTATGCGCTTATAGCTCTCAAAAAGGATCCGGACAGGCTCGTATTATCTGCTGACAAGGGTAATTGTGTTGTGGTTATGGACAAACAACAATATCACGACAAAGCTTTGTCTCTGCTTAATGACAAGAGTACGTATGCTGTCTTAAACTCTGATCCTAGCAGAAAAACTCAAACACTCCCGCCATCCGCAAGCGATTTTAAATTTCTGTCTCCAAAGATCAGTTCTGGCCACTTTAATGTTTTACTTTAATGTTTTATGGCCATGTGATTTTGAATGTGACATTTCCACATCAGCGTGTTCTTGAGCTTTAGTAAAGCCGGAAGTGATCCTTCTCTACTAGAGCAGATAACTTCAGACACGTATTTCTCCAGAGCTTCGTCAGGTATCCTCTTTCCCCTCTTTTAGTCGTATTTTTAAGCTCTGTACGATTTTTTTTTAATGTGAAGTGCTTCGGATTCATTTTAAGGAAACGCAACGCTTCCCCTTTTGCGAATCCTATCTTAACGCCACTTAAAAAGTGTTTACGGGCCGGCACGACTCCTTACAAAAGGCTTGAAAATACAAAAATTAAATCCGATTTTAGTGGTTTGTTTAATTTTTAAACTGTACTACTACTGTCTTAACTTTACTGAATGCGTTTTACTCAAAAGGCTGACGTAGGTCAACATTGTTTCGTGCTTATTATATCAGAATATAATTTTTGCGTGAAAAACAAAAAATTGTTGAGTACATAACCATTACCTCCTCCTGAGAATATTAGTAAAGAAAGCACCAAAAATTGGACTAAATCTCCCCTAACCTGGGATAGCTCTTTTTTTTAAATGTCGATGAAATACCGGATAGAGTATTTTCTCTACTTATTTCTGATAATTTATCCATCTAAAAGTCTTTTAACTCTGTTCCCTTCGAGTACTTGTCATTATTTACTCTATCGGGGTCTTTTTTCCTGCAAGAAAAAAATTGAAATAACCCAATTTATTATTACCTCAATTAACATTTTGGATATAGAGCAAATACAATTACACCGAGCACAACATATATAAATAATTGGCTATTACTTGTATCTCATTGGTAGAGAGGCATCTGTGAGATTCTATATTTTACACCAGAGAGCGGAGATAGTAACTCTTCAAAAAGGAAAACAAGTGTGTGTAGATATATATATATATATATATATATATATATATATATATATATAGATATTAAACTAGCCTTGATGTTCAAGGTAACAATTTCACGTCCAAATCTAACTTTATTTTATGAAATACCTGTTCTCACTGAATCTTGGCGCTGCTTGTCAAACTCGAGTCTCACATCATCTCCAATCAGCGTAAACGAAGCCCACTCAGACATTGTGTTCAAGCCGTTTTTTCTCATCCACTTCATGGCATGATGAAGGGACTCACTGGCACTTCCACCTTCAATGAGGTGTTCGTAGAACCGACTCATCAGCTGCTTTGTTGCTGAGTCTGGAATGGCCCACAGCGCAACCAACACCGAGCGAGCACCGGATCCTAAGAACGCACGGGCAATTCCTATAACTCCCTCGGCTCTTATCTCTCCACTTCCACTGTGACAGCAGCTAAGTACCACCAGTTTAGCTCTGACTTTCACTCGTGAGACATCAGCCATCGTCAACATGTAAGCTTCCTTCGGTGGGGCAACGTTTTGACTGTTGGGAGTAGGAATGGGGGACAGTGCAATTTCTCCTCTTTCCGCGTTACCATGGGCAGCAAAATGTATCAAGCTCACTGAACTTATCCGCTCAAGTACCGCCTGCTTCGTTGCTTTCTCTTCAACTAGAGGCGGAACACCCACCAGTCGTCCGACCATCTCCGCTTCCTTTCTTGCACCTGGCAATGGTTGCAGCCCATTAACCTTGGGATCGCCTATTACCAAGGCACCAGTGTTGCTGTGATAGTCCTCTGGACTATCTTGAATGTTCTTGAGTGATGTCAACGAAGGAATGATACGGATCTTATGAGTCTCTGACAAGTATTCGGCTCCTTCCTTTTCACTCAGGGCAGCAAAGGGAACTTTGTACAACCTGCGGTCAGGAACAATAATGACTTCAGGCTCATCAAGCAAATCATAAACGGGAGCAATGAACATTTTGTAACACAAATGTAGACTTGAAATCACTTTCTCGTCCTCGTCTTCGTCCTCGTCCTCCTCCACGAGTCGCAATCTTGCTGAGCTCTTTTGCACGGGGGAGAGAGGTTGCAATTTAATCGTACTTAAAGACCGATCTTCACAATCTTTAGTGGGCAAAATACCAAGACTCCGGAAATTATCATCCAAAAATTGACTCAAAGACAAATCTTTGGGTAACCCAGCCTGAGCTAGATTCTCTTCTGGTGATACTCTTCTATAGTGAAGGACTCCACTTGTTTTCAAGATCCACAAATGCAGACGATTCTGAAAATAAGAAATGTACAGACAAGTACAGTTATTTTTCTTTCTTAAAATGTTCTCAATGCCAAACCAAGATTGTGGATTAGCAGAGATGTGCGTTTCAACCGCGTACTTCTCTGCCATTAAGTCTGATAGGCCTCTAGCTCGACCCAACTCCTCAACATAAAGAGCATCCCGAGCATTTCCGGTGTCACAAAGCAAAGTACAAAGCAGTTTGTAGGGAAATATTCCTGTGTCCTCCAGAAATGATGTTTTGAACTGATCATTGGCGCCCAAGAAATATCTCAGCTCCTCATACTTTTCAATGCACAGATGAAGACACGACAGGGAGTCTTTGATTTTATGTTGGTATAAATACAAAACGGCGTAACTTCCAAGGATTTCGAACTCTTTTCTTCCATCTCCAATATCTCTGGATATGAATAAAGCTTTCTCCAAGCATACTTCCGAAGCTTCAAAATCACCAACAGTTCTAAACACAACTCCAAGGTTTCCAAGAACTGCTGCTTCCCCTTCCTTATCACCAATTTTAGTTGTGATGGCAAGTGCTTTTTGGAGATACTCTTTAGCCTTGTCGTATTGGCCAAGCAACCCAAACACAGTACCTAGGTTTCCATTACATGATGCTTCCTTTTGTCTGTCGCCAATTTCAGTTGTGATGACAAGCGCTTTTTGGTGATACTCTTCAGCCTTGTCGTATTGGCCAAGCGACTCAAACACAGTACCTAGGTTTCCATAGTCAGTTGCCTCCCCTTCTCTGTCGCCAATTTCAGTTCTGATGACAAGCGCTTTTTGGTGATACTCTTCAGCCTTGTCGTATTGGCCAAGCGACTTAAACACAGTACCTAGGTTTCCATAACATGATGCCTCCCCTTCTCTGTCGCCAATTTCAGTTGTGATGACAAGCGCTTTTTGGTGATACTCTTCAGCCTTGTCGTATTGGCCAAGCGACTTAAACACAGTACCTAGGTTTCCATAGTCAGTTGCCTCCCCTTCTCTGTCGCCAATTTCAGTTCTGATGACAAGCGCTTTTTGGTGATACTCTTCAGCCTTGTCGTATTGGCCAAGCGACTTAAACACAGTACCTAGGTTTCCATAGTCAGTTGCCTCCCCTTCTCTGTCGCCAATTTCAGTTCTGATGACAAGCGCTTTTTGGTGATACTCTTCAGCCTTGTCGTATTGGCCAAGCGACTTAAACACAGTACCTAGGTTTCCATAACATGATGCTTCCTTTTGTCTGTCGCCAATTTCAGTTGTGATGACAAGCGCTTTTTGGAGATACTCTTCAGCCTTGTCGTATTGGCCAAGCGACTTAAACACAGTACCTAGGTTTCCATAACATGATGCTTCCTTTTGTCTGTCGCCAATTTCAGTTGTGATGACAAGCGCTTTTTGGTGATACTCTTCAGCCTTGTCGTATTGGCCAAGCGACTCAAACACAGTACCTAGGTTTCCATAGTCAGTTGCCTCCCCTTCTCTGTCGCCAATTTCAGTTCTGATGACAAGTGCTTTTTGGTGATATTCTTCAGCCTTGTCGTATTGGCCAAGCGACCCAAACACAGTACCTAGGTTTCCATAACATGATGCTTCCCCTTTTCTGTCGCCAATTTCAGTTGTGATGACAAGCGCTTTTTGGAGATATTCTTCAGCCTTGTCGTATTGGCCAAGCGACTTAAACACAGTACCTACGTTTCCATAGTCAGTTGCCTCCCCTTCTCTGTCGCCAATTTCAGTTCTGATGACAAGCGCTTTTTGGAGATATTCTTCAGCCTTGTCGTATTGGCCAAGCGACTTAAACACAGTACCTAGGTTTCCATAACATGATGCTTCCCCTTCTCTGTCGCCAATTTCAGTTGTGATGACAAGCGCTTTCTGGAGATACTCTTCAGCCTTGTCGTATTGGCCAAGCGACTTAAACACAGTACCTAGGTTTCCATAACATGATGCTTCCTTTTGTCTGTCGCCAATTTCAGTTGTGATGACAAGCGCTTTCTGGAGATACTCTTCAGCCTTGTCGTATTGGCCAAGCGACTTAAACACAGTACCTAGGTTTCCGTAGTCAGTTGCCTCCCCTTTTCTGTCGCCAATTTCAGTTCTGATGACAAGCGCTTTTTGGTGATATTCTTCAGCCTTGTCGTATTGGCCAAGCGACTTAAACACAGCACCTAGGTTTCCATAACATGATGCTTCCCCTTTTCTGTCGCCAATTTCATTTCTGATGACAAGCGCTTTTTGGAGATACTCTTCAGCCTTGTCGTATTGGCCAACGGACAGAAACACAGTACCTAGGTTTCCATAACATGATGCTTCCCCTTTTCTGTCGCCAATTTCAGTTGTGATGACAAGCGCTTTTTGGAGATATTCTTCAGCCTTGTCGTATTGGCCAAGCGACTTAAACACAGTACCTAGGTTTCCGTAGTCAGTTGCCTCCCCTTTTCTGTCGCCAATTTCAGTTCTGATGACAAGCGCTTTTTGGAGATACTCTTCAGCCTTGTCGTATTGGCCAAGCGACTTAAACACAGTACCTAGGTTTCCATAACATGATGCTTCCTTTTGTCTGTCGCCAATTTCAGTTGTGATGACAAGCGCTTTTTGGTGATACTCTTCAGCCTTGTCGTATTGGCCAAGCGACTCAAACACAGTACCTAGGTTTCCATAGTCAGTTGCCTCCCCTTCTCTGTCGCCAATTTCAGTTCTGATGACAAGCGCTTTTTGGTGATATTCTTCAGCCTTGTCGTATTGGCCAAGCGACCCAAACACAGTACCTAGGTTTCCATAACATGATGCTTCCCCTTTTCTGTCGCCAATTTCAGTTCTGATGACAAGCGCTTTTTGGAGATATTCTTCAGCCTTGTCGTATTGGCCAAGCGAGTTAAACACAGTACCTACGTTTCCATAGTCAGTTGCCTCCCCTTCTCTGTCGCCAATTTCAGTTCTGATGACAAGCGCTTTTTGGAGATATTCTTCAGCCTTGTCGTATTGGCCAAGCGACTTAAACACAGTACCTAGGTTTCCATAACATGATGCTTCCCCTTCTCTGTCGCCAATTTCAGTTGTGATGACAAGCGCTTTCTGGAGATACTCTTCAGCCTTGTCGTATTGGCCAAGCGACTTAAACACAGTACCTAGGTTTCCGTAGTCAGTTGCCTCCCCTTTTCTGTCGCCAATTTCAATTCTGATGACAAGCGCTTTTTGGTGATATTCTTCAGCCTTGTCGTATTGGCCAAGCGACTTAAACACAGCACCTAGGTTTCCATAACATGATGCTTCCCCTTTTCTGTCGCCAATTTCATTTCTGATGACAAGCGCTTTTTGGAGATACTCTTCAGCCTTGTCGTATTGGCCAACGGACAGAAACACAGCACCTAGGTTTCCATAACATGATGCTTCCCCTTTTCTGTCGCCAATTTCAGTTGTGATGACAAGCGCTTTTTGGAGATATTCTTCAGCCTTGTCGTATTGGCCAAGCGACTTAAACACAGTACCTAGGTTTCCGTAGTCAGTTGCCTCCCCTTTTCTGTCGCCAATTTCAGTTCTGATGGCAAGCGCTTTTTGGAGATACTCTTCAGCCTTGTCGTATTGGCCAAGCGACTTAAACACAGTACCTAGGTTTCCATAACATGATGCTTCCATTTGTCTGTCGCCAATTTCAGTTGTGATGACAAGCGCTTTTTGGTGATACTCTTCAGCCTTGTCGTATTGGCCAAGCGACTCAAACACAGTACCTAGGTTTCCATAGTCAGTTGCCTCCCCTTCTCTGTCGCCAATTTCAGTTTTGATGACAAGCGCTTTTTGGAGATATTCTTCAGCCTTGTCGTATTGGCCAAGCGACTTAAACACAGTACCTAGGTTTCCATAACATGATGCTTCCCCTTCTCTGTCGCCAATTTCAGTTGTGATGACAAGCGCTTTCTGGAGATACTCTTCAGCCTTGTCGTATTGGCCAAGCGACTTAAACACAGTACCTAGGTTTCCATAACATGATGCTTCCTTTTGTCTGTCGCCAATTTCAGTTGTGATGACAAGCGCTTTCTGGAGATACTCTTCAGCCTTGTCGTATTGGCCAAGCGACTTAAACACAGTACCTAGGTTTCCGTAGTCAGTTGCCTCCCCTTTTCTGTCGCCAATTTCAGTTCTGATGACAAGCGCTTTTTGGTGATATTCTTCAGCCTTGTTGTATTGGTTAAGCGACTTAAACACAGCACCTAGGTTTCCATAACATGATGCTTCCCCTTTTCTGTCGCCAATTTCATTTCTGATGACAAGCGCTTTTTGGAGATACTCTTCAGCCTTGTCGTATTGGCCAACGGAGAGAAACACAGCACCTAGGTTTCCATAACATGATGCTTCCCCTTTTCTGTCGCCAATTTCAGTTGTGATGACAAGCGCTTTTTGGAGATATTCTTCAGCCTTGTCGTATTGGCCAAGCGACTTAACCACAGTACCTAGGTTTCCGTAGTCAGTTGCCTCCCCTTTTCTGTCGCCAATTTCAGTTCTGATGACAAGCGCTTTTTGGAGATACTCTTCAGCCTTGTCGTATTGGCCAAGCGACTTAAACACAGTACCTAGGTTTCCATAACATGATGCTTCCCCTTCTCTGTCGCCAATTTCAGTTGTGATGACAAGCGCTTTCTGGAGATACTCTTCAGCCTTGTCGTATTGGCCAAGCGACTTAAACACAGTACCTAGGTTTCCATAACATGATGCTTCCCCTTTTCTGTCGCCAATTTCAGTTGTGATGACAAGCGCTTTTTGGAGATACTCTTCAGCCTTGTCGTATTGGCCAAGCGACTTAAACACAGTACCTAGGTTTCCATAGTCAGTTGCCTCCCCTTCTCTGTCGCCAATTTCAGTTGTGATGACAAGCGCTTTTTGGAGATACTCTTCAGCCTTGTCGTATTGGCCAAGCGACTTAAACACAGTACCTAGGTTTCCATAACATGATGCTTCCCCTTCTCTGTCGCCAATTTCAGTTGTGATGACAAGCGCTTTCTGGAGATACTCTTCAGCCTTGTCGTATTGGCCAAGCGACTTAAACACAGTACCTAGGTTTCCATAGTCAGTTGCCTCCCCTTCTCTGTCGCCAATTTCAGTTGTGATGACAAGCGCTTTCTGGAGATACTCTTCAGCCTTGTCGTATTGGCCAAGCGACTTAAACACAGTACCTAAGTTTCCATAACATGATGCTTCTCCGCTTCTGTCGCTAATTTTGGTTGTCATGGCAAGGGCCCTCTCAAAATATTCCTTTGCTTTTAGGCTTTCGCCAAGTTTATAAAGCATAATTCCATACTCTCTGTATAAGTCAAACAGTTTCCTCCCGTATCTTTCTGCACTTATGTAGTCAGAGATATGACGATAAGCGCTGAAAAGAATGGTATAAATGTCGCTGTAAAATTGTAGCAGTGCCGAATCAAATTGGTCTTTGATGTTTTGATCGGTGCAAGTTAGCAAAATCAAACATTCGCTGCATATCTCAATGGCTTTCTGAATGCGATCTGAGCTGAGCAAGAACAGGGCAACAAGTAAGGCGATGCTCATGAAAGGTGTCATGGCTTCTGCTGTTAGGTTTCCATTGCAATCCTCTCCTGTTATCAGGGAAACATTATTTTTATTAACACAATACTAAACAAAAAAACAAAAAAGAAAAAAGAAAACGGACGGAGTGGATCGGTAATTTGCTCGAACATAACCACATCACTGGTCTTACCTTTGAAGACGTTAATCCAGTGACTGAAATATGGCAACAAGCAAATGACATCAGAGATAGGAGGTGGCTTGACTTTCAGTCAATAGTCATACTTAATAGTACTTCATATTTCTGTTGAGGAAGGGAGAGATGGGGGATGAATTTCGGTTTTGTACGTCACACTTTTGTGACCAATGATAGAATTGAACATGTAAAAATAAATTATTTCATTCTTTTTTTTAACAGGAAACGTCAGGCTTCTGTGTCCATCCATTTCGAAAATTGAAATTTCATTACAAGATCGATACCAACAGAACCAAAGCTTCTTTCTTTAAACGGTAAGCTATCTGTGAGCGATAATCAACTTTTCATGAACTGATATGGAAAACCGATCCGTAGTTTACTCCGCAGTGAATCTATTTCGGTTTTGTACGTCACATTTTTATAACTTCAAATCGACCATCTTTCGTTCCCCATACAAGTCCTTATGACGTGTTCAACTCTGGTAAGTTAACACCGAGTCACACAACGCGTGACGCTTTCATGAATTAATCGTTTGCTTTTTCTCGATTGTGAGCTTGGGCCGCCTCTGTTGACATCAGTAAAGGACATTCTGCATGATTGATCACGTGATTGTGGGAACCATCAGTTTCTCAAACTAAACAATGCTGAACAATCTTAGTTACATTCTGGTTGAAATTTATTGTATGAAACCTCAACTGTTTTAAGAAAGCCATTTAACGGTGGAGATATGAAGCATCCGATCAACGGAAAAGTACGCCTATACTACGTATGCAGTAACATTATATTGAATTTAAGAAATCTTAGTTTCTCTCAGAAAATTAAAACATCTCTCTTCGTGAGCGCGCAGCGTCATGACTTATCTTCTTATGCGAGGCTCTAGCGCTTAAGCAGACAAAAAAAACAGATTACGGCGTTTAGAAAAATATGTACCGTAGAACCCGACGCTAGTATCTAAAAATTTAAGTGAATGGTGTCTCGACCATGAAACGTTTGTGTACAAGTAGAAAACGGAAATTCAATTGGAATCTACCGCGATCTCTGAATCAATCGTTAAACTCTCCTAAAAAAGTGTCAAGTTAATAGCCAGTGCAGATCATAGCCTCTGGAAAACCACGTAATGAAGCACTACGCATTTCCTATGATGTCAGCGGGGGAGAGTCTAGTTTTATGATCGTCAATTTCTCAAATTGAACGATACTCAATAACCTTGTTTTAGTTAATGAGGATAAATTATACGGTATAAAGCCACAGAGATTCGCCGTAGAATCAATTTATTTCACTGTGGTGACGATTCAATCGCGCCATCAACCGCTTTAACGAAGGGCTAACACTCGAAACGTAACATATTGCAAACATAAAGATCAGGTACTGGATAAAGTAAATAATAAAGGGATAAAGTAGGTACTGGGCTTTGCCATAAGAGCCTTACCTCTCTACAGTTACTAAATGACTAAGGCTGATAAAAACCGAGTGACTAGAAAAGATTTTCAATCGCACTTACCAAGATGTTGACAATGTGGCTGATGCTTTCAAAATGAAACAACAAAAATAACGAATTACTTTTCCCAACCTTCCGAAACTTCCGCTGTCACAGTGTTTAATGCATCCAGATCACGTGTGTTCAGGATATTCCCTTCCCCCTCGGGGCTAATCGAAATAAAAGGAAAAGTTTTAAATTGCATATTTTTTTGTGTGCCTGTATGCCCGTCTATCGCCTCCCATTTAGGTTAAAAATTTTTAACAGTTAGTGGTCATATGATAAAATGCTTATTGACAGAATTTGGTGGGACCAGTGGGGAAAATATTTAGCTCAGGGTCATGAAGAAAGGACCTCGCTGCACCCCTATCACTCCATCAATAAGTACAAAGTATTTCGGTTTCGTACGTCACACTTTTATCGGTCATGATGTAATTGAAGATGGAAAATGAAAAGTGTTATTCTATTTCCAACAGGAAATGTCAGGCTTACCCCTTTGAGAGGTTTGATTTTCATCACAAGATCAATTACAGTACAACCTAAGTCTCTTCTTTTTAACGCTAAGCTATCTTTGCGTGATAATGGACTCATTGTCTTCGTGAACTTTTCATTTTCTAGCGGGTGTGATTTGCATGATCGAAGCCAAAACTACTAAAAAAAAACCAAGTGACTGTAATTCGGTTTTGCAAGTCACACTTTTATAACTAATGATGGTTATAAGATAATTAAGATAGTTCGCACGCTCTCATAGGCCAACTAGTTAGTTTAGATGAGGGTATGTAAACACAGCTTGTTTGGACGTCACACTTTCAATGTTTGCCGGCGCAATTTGAAAACATTTCAAACTCAAAGTTTTCCCAATACTCGCACAGTAATCTCAAGTGTAAGTGATAAATATTGGAATTGGAGGAGTATGTGCTAATTTTTGATCTAGGGTTTGGCTTCCATCCCTTCCCCAGTGAGGAATAAGAAGAGGGAAAAAGAGGAACTAGCACTCTTTTGCCTGCCTTGATGACCATGAACTGTGTGGCCTAGTCGTGGGAGTTCAAGTAAAGACGACAAATATGCAACAAAATGCGCAGAAAACATCGAAATGTAAGGAAACAAGGAAAAATTCTGGAAAAAAACATTTTGTTCTACGCACCCTACTTTCAAAGAAACACTTGGAAAACTGTATATCACTGAAAAGCTTATAAAGTGTTCAAGAAAGTTTTAAAAGTTTGTTTTTTTTCCCCAGCAAATTTAATTTCAATGTTTTCTCTAAACAAAGAGTAAATGAAATGGAAGTTTGAAATTTGACCAGATCTTGTTGACAGTAACCTCAAATCAAAACTCACAAATCACGGCAGTAACAAAACAGTTTTTGTGTGGGATTTCCCGCACTTTGTCAAGGCCCGCGAAATTGATTTCTTTATTTATTTATTTATTTGTCCACGAGAGAGGTGCTTGTCACGTGGTTTCTATTTGCGTTCAGTGAGCCGTTAAGACTGGATTCCAGTCGGCGTTTTTTCATAATGTATTGTACGGCGGTCATTTCTCTTCTCAGTCGTTGGGTTTTGGAGAACTTATTCGGAATTTCATGTTTGTTTCTTGGGGATTTTTGTTTCCAAGATAAGGATAAGTCATTTCATATTTTCACGGGTTCTTTGCGTGCTTTAACTTTTCAATTTTGTTGTGGGAGCTTCACGATTAAGCTCTCGCGAAAGGCAATTACGTTTGTACACCTGGTTTGTGTTCTTTCTTTCATAATCTGAGGCGTTTGTTTCGTTATTTCTTCAGGTGTCTATAACAGAAGAAACGCGGCTTGTGTTCAGTGCAGGTTGCACAGGAGCTTTTACGCTTTCACAAGCCAACATTTATTAGCTTGGACCTTCGGTGCGGGTTGTGCCAGATTGAAAGGAGTCATTGTACTCTCGCAAGCCAACATTTGTCGGCTTGAATGTATTTGTGCGGGTTGCGCTTCAAAGAGTCTCAGGGTGTCTCAAAGTGTCTCACGAGTGTCTCAAAATGTCTCACGAGTGTCTCAAAGTGTCACAAACTGAAAGAAACTATTGTTTGCCTTGAACTGTCAAGAGTGTTATCTATTTTAATAAACTGAGTTTCTAGTTAGTTGGATTGTTGTTGTTGCTCGCTCAAGCACACAAGTAAATATGGGGATCTCCATTGACCAATTCCGTTCAAGGATTGGATCTCGTGAAGATTTACATCCTGATTTTAGTGAAAACTATGACCTCTCTGATGATCTCAACATTCCATCAACATCGCTGAATAATGAACCACTGATATTGAATGAATTACCTGATTTCGATTTTCGTCAAATGGTCCAGACACCCGATTAAGAGCAAAAAGGAATTTTTCATCACATTTTACATCAGATTAAAACCTCAGAAACCCCTTTCTACTGCTTCCTCAGTGGAGGGGCTGGTGTTGGCAAATTGCATTTAACAAAAGCTTTGTATCAGGCAGTACTTAAGTATTATAACACTAGAGCTGGTGATGATTTTCATCAGATCAAAGTTATACTATTAGCTCCAACTGGTAAAGCTTAAGGGTAACACTCTTCATAGCACTCTGGACTCTAAGACAAATACCCAATGATCCAAGAAAAACAAAACAGTTAGCCTCAACCCTTTGTCTTGCTGAGGGTGAAAGAACACACCTTGTCATGAATGTACGAACTGAAGATGGCATGACAAATGGTGCTGGAAATGTTGTTAAACTAGTTCAGTTACATCAACAAACCAAACCATCTGGTATTGTGTGGGTACAATTTGACCACTCAGATGTAGGTCAGAAAACAAGGAATGAAAAAAGACATTTGTATGTACAAGGAATTGAACACACATGGACCCCAGTAAACCCTGTGACTACACAGTTTGCGGTAGGTAGAAACAGAACAGCACAAGTTGTTAGAAAACAATTTCCACTGCATCCCGCAGCAGCAAAAACAATTCACAGGTCACAAGGTGATACTGACAGTAGAATTGTTGTGGATTTTAGTACCAGAAATACTATTCCACACATACATTATGTGGGACTCAGTAGAGTGACTGCTATAGAAGGCCTATATATTTCTGATTTGTGTGAAAGCAAGATTGCTGTTAATCCAGATGGAGATATTAAGAACAACTGCAAAACTTAAGCTTTGCATCACCCCTCTCCATGACATAACATTTTCCCTTCTTAAACTGTGTTATCTTAATGTAAGGTCTCTTCACAAACACATAGAAGATATACGTAAAGACTTTATTTATCTAAGTGCTGATATCAATATTTTCACAGAAACAAGATTTAATTCTCAAGATAATAATGACATGTATGACATTGCTGGTTTTGTTCTCTTCCGTAATGATAACCTTAATTCCAGCAATGGATCAAGATCTTATGGTGGTACAGCTGTGTACAGTAAAATCCCATACTTACCTGGATACCCCTATTGTCACAATATACATGGTGTTGAAATAACAGTAATTAAGTTAGCAAGTCTTGAGGATTGGACAATCATAGGGATATATCACTCCCCAAACGTGCCTGTAAGACAACTTTATGAAGCAATAACTGAGGTATTAAATAACATTTCACCAGACAACAATATCATTACTGGAGACTTTAATATAAATTGGCTTGTTGATCGAAACAGACAGAAGACCTTTGTATAATTTACTAGTGAGGGATAACCATTACAAGCAGTTCATATCAACTTATACAACTGACAACAACACAGTAATTGATCATATATATAAAAATATATCTAACATTGATATACAAGCAGATGTTTTAGAAACATATTTCACAGATCATAAAGCTGTTTGGGCCTCATTTCACGGTGTCCTATAACAAATTACTTTATCATGATGTACATTGTTTTTAAGTTAAGAGAGCAACAAAAGAAAGCAGTAAATAGTTATGAAAAGAGTTGTTTCCCTTTTTTCAGAGGAATTTGTAATGAGAAACTTGCAAAACTATTAATAAGGAAATGCTGCTTATTCATTTGGTACCAGAACAGGCCTTTTAAAATTTAGTTTGAAGTCATCTTTCTAAGAGTTGTCCAGTTTAACAACCATTTACAAAAGACAAAAATAATCTACATAACACACAGTCTTGAAATTTCAAGGCAGCTTCTTCAGCATCTTGGCTAATTTCTAACTGCAACCTTTATTGACAACCCTGCATTAAACAATTATTCCACAGTTAAGTCTGAAAATCATAATAGCGCCAGGACTTTGGACTTACTTCTTCGGAAGGATAGATCTCGAGTTCGAAGCCGACTAATTACGACTAATTACGAAGAGTCCACGCTAATTTGCATATCGCAGAGCGCCCACAAGAACTCGTTTCTACGCTATCGTGTTTCCACGAGTTAAAAAGTAGTAGCAGAAATTTTTTCAATTTTTTTTCAATGACTGTTACGAAAATATTTACTGCTCCAAGTATTTCCAGTATTGCCGTATAAACAAATAAATAGCCTAAGCCACCAAGAGGTAATTTATTTGTTGAAGACGATTACCAAACGTTCAAAAACACGCCAAAAAGCTTCCAGGGAGGGAGGGAAAGGCATATTGCTTGATAAAAGTATAAGTTAATACCCCAGATCCCTCCTGTGAATCTGTATTTGTTCAAATAATTCCCGCACAAAAATTACTATTCAGACTGTTGATTCCAGGCCTAATATCACCCCTGTAGTACAGTTGACTCACGGTGAGCGACAGGTTTGCTTCCGCTCAAAAACCCCTTGCAAACACTTTGTCAATGAAATCCCACACAAGTACGCATTGCGGACTTATTTTTTTGTTACTGCCTTCCCTACATTACAAAACTGAAGAAACCGTTTGTTCATTGCGGCTGAACGAAAACAAAAATCATGCTGCCTAGGTCTCGAAGGCAGGGTAATTGATTTATTTTTCAAAAATGACATTTAGTTGCCCTTTTGCTGTGCCCTGAGCAAATGCCGAGTTAATCAAGTCGACTTTGAAATTAACGCAGGGGTCATATCATCGAAAGAACTCGGTGACACTGATTGCAAAATGAGAAACTTTCAAAGTGAGGCTAAAAGTTTTTCAAGATAAACAAACAGTGACGTGGCTTGATTAAATTTCCTGAACTTAAGAGTCATCAGATATATTGACAACTGACATACTTAAACGTTAAGTGAAGTACATATGTATTCAAATTGAGGAAACTTTGAGTAAATATTGATTGAAAGCGAAGGTAATTGATTAATTACCAAAATTACCGACCAATTGCCTAAATTTAGATAGATTTTGCTTTTTGATGTTTCTCAGATATCACTGGCTAATTTTCAGCTGGTTAAGATGTCACTTTTTTACCTACGTATTTTATACCCTTCTTTAACTTCATTCGCTTGCAGTTTATCACTTCTCTTTATCGGAATAGTGGTTAAGATATCCGTGCTTATCTGTTCAAGTTACCAAATTTTCCAGCTTTTGCATGATTCAATTCTGATCTATTCAGATTCACCGTAAAAAGGAAATAAACAACTGGTTTCCTTGGTTTCCCATCCTGTTATCACTGAAAACTTTCCACTTGAATATTCTCTTCGCATATCTTTTTTTCCCTCTAATTGCTGCTTCCTGTTCTCTGTTTTTGCACTTAGCTTGTTTTGAAGCCAAAACAAAGGTAAAAATACAAAATATACCACTAAAAGATAATGACAACTTAAGTAATTAGAAAAAAGGCTCTAAAACGGCAAATTACGAAAATAGGCGGTCATTCAAGGCTGCTGTTTCTCAGTGAAGGCGAGGCCCCTCTTTAATGAGGAAAATGGCTGTTGTTCAGTTGTGTATTTTAGCGCTGTTTGTGGCTTCCACAAAGATTAGTAGTATGTATTACATGTATTGCAACATGATCATACTCGATGGCAAAAGAAATTACTATGTTTTCTACAACTACAATGAGTCCGCGGACACACTGGAGTTTATGGTGCAAATCAGTTTAAGTTGGTTTCGGTGTTGCTGAAGTAGCATCAAATAAATATATGTTATTTGCCAGCCCACGGCCTCGGGCGGTACTTAAGACAGTTGGCACAGTTTTTCCCAATACAGACTGACTTAGACTGGTGAATAACATCTTTATTTTTTTCCTTAAACTGAACTAAATTCCTTCCAAAACATCCCGAATGATTTAGGCTGTAATTACAGCAGGATCCTCCATAAATTGAGCAATATTTGAGCGGGTAAATGATAGTTAAAATAGAGGTGATGCAAATTAAAGAGAGATGCTGCATCAAAACATTTCCATGTACGTAATGAATAAGATAAGGGTGATTTAAAAGGCTTCCTAACAAACTTTAAAACATTTTTACAAGTATCTGTCACAATCTGACACAAGTTAATTGAAGAGCGCGTAAGAAAAAAAATGAAGAAGAAGTCACGACAATGTTTTCTTCAAAAACAGTCAATGATCTGACGGAAAGTATTATTCACTCTCGTCGACGATTAATTCATGTGCGAAGATTTACTGCTGCTCATGAAGTAAATGGCGAGGAAAATAATTTCAAGTAAATTCAAATTTTCTATTTTGAAGTTGTAAGAGTTTGCTCGTTTGTTTGCTGCAATGGCGTGTGTAAATCTGGTCTTTCCTTCACACAAAATCTAAATTCGAATGACACACTTCAACGAGACACAAGGGGATTTAATGCGTATATTTGTTGTAGAACCGAAAACTTCGCTCGTCCTTTTACAACGAACAAATTGTTTGAGAGAACTAGGATATTAAATGAATGAAGGTTCAATCGATTAATTCAATTTTGACCAAATACCTCACGTTTTAACTTTCTAAGTATTTTTTGTGAAGGATTGAAATTAATTACAGACAGGTTTTAGGCCGCTTATTAACCAATTTAATGGCACTTTAGCTTATACAAATTAATTTCGAAACCGATATTTTTCTGTCTACAAAGGTGATTTGAGAGAGAGAAAAGAGAAGATTCATAAGTTAGTAATAGGTTTGAGTTAGTGACCGACGTCTTTGCTTAGAAATACTGCCTGTCGGGAAAAACGGATACGGACCGCGCAAAGAACCAATCAGATTGTAGGATACGTTACCGTGCCCTCTGAGAAAAAAATAAGGGAGAGTTAATGAGAGGGAGATATGGAGAGCGAATCAGCATTTCCTCAAACGATGTGAGTGTTCCAACTCTAGCGAATGAATTTCGGATTTGTACATCACTCTTTTATAACCACTGATGGAATTGAACATGTAAAAATAACTTATTTCATTCCTTTTAACAGGGAACGTCAGGCTTCTGTGTCTATCCCATTGGAAGATTTTCATCCCAAGATCGATACCTGTAGAACCAAAGCTTCTTTCTTTGAACGGTAAGCTATCTTTGCGCGATAATCAACTTTTCAGACTGATGGAAAACCAATCCGTAGTTTACTCCGCAGTGAATCTATTTCGGTTTTGCATATCACCCGTTTCAACTTCAGATGGATTTGAGCATGCAAAAATGAAACATTTATTTCCTCTTATCAAGGAACCTAAGGCTTCACGGTCCATCCCTTTGGAATGGTTTGATTTTCATCACAATGTCCTCGTGAACGTTTCGTTTTCTAGCGGGTGTGATTTTCACGATCCAAGACAAAACTACAAACGGTTATAAGATAATTGAGATAGTTTGCACGCTCTCATAGGTCACTGAAAGACAAACTAAAACCAGAAGTGAAGCTGATTCACATATAGTCCGACCTATCAAACCTAAAGCTTTCGCGACTCCAGATTTACCGCAGGAACGAGATGCTGTTGTTGTGTTCAAATCTATTCTGAAAAGAGACCACAGTCTAGAACAAATCAAATGCACCCCTTTATCGGGTGTTAATCATACTACAAAAAACTCTGATAAAAGTTGGTTCAAAGCCAATGCAATGGGAGTTAACAAACTTAACAGTCTCATGAAAACAATAGCTGAAAAAGACGGTCTTGACAACTCTCACCGGTATCCAGTTACCTCGCCACCAAGCAGACTCGCCACCAGCGAACTCGCCACCAAGGAACGATCTCGCCACCAACGTACTCGCCACCAAGCGAAGTCTTCTCGCCACCAACCACCAATAAAGAGATTAGTCGAGGAGAGTAGGATGTTCGGCTGATAAGTTTGTTCGCAAAAGTCATGATCAACATATGAGCTGCTCTTCTAGATTTAATATTCAATAAAGTTTGTTGTTATTTTGCCGCGGGGAAACTGGGTAATATAATTCGACCGAATATTGAATAAGTTCCCTTGACAACATCACAGACGTCGAAATTTGCATACAGATAAGTAAACAAACTCGTGAGTCAATTCGTTCGAACTTATAATATCACAGACGTCGAAATTTTCATACAAATAAGCAAACAAACTCAGGAATCGATTGGTTCGAACTGTTAACTCTCCTTGGGAAACAACTGTAGTTGCCTTAGGAAAGCTTCAGTCCATCGACGCTTACAATTTCTCGCACCGACTTGACAATTTCTCGCATCTAGTTTTAATACAACTGCTATCGAGTTTTATTTCATCACTTATTTCTTCCCATGAAGTTTCATTTTCTCTCAAGTAAGTTTTTATTCCTCGCATCGAGTTTTGCAATTTCTCCTCGCTTACGTGCAAAAGAAAAACACGATACGTTTCGATGTCAATGAGTTAGGAACGGAACACATCTAACACGTCCCTGAAGGTCATAATTTAAATACAGACAAGCGCACAAACGTATCGGCCGATTTGAATTGTGCTCGTTCGAACATCCTACTCTCCTCGACTACTTTATTCTAGTTTATCTCTTTATAGGTGGTTGGTGGCGAGAAGACTTCGCTTGGTGGCGAGTACGTTGGTGGCGAGATCGTTCCTTGGTGGCGAGTTCGCTGGTGGCGAGTCTCCCTGGTGGCGAGGTAACCGGTAAGGCTCTAGCTAGCAATAGTCATGCTAAGTTATGCTCTCATTTCAGTTTCTGGTTGGAGGAAAAAGTGTTGATATTCAGCGTACTCTGTGTTCTTTTTGTTTTCAGTCGCCTCAATCACATTTGTGAACAGACAAGATTTACATAGCTGAAATTATCTCCATTAGCAAGAAGTTTGCCCAACAGTTTGCCGGTACCTATCTTAATGCAAACATATCCCGGCATACTTTTTGAAACTGATATTATCTTCAAAAGTATATACTTCATTTGCATCTCATGTTTATTTGAATAAAAACGAGACAAACAACTCTGACAAATTTGGTCAGCACTCACCAAATAATTATCAAATATGACAATGCTGCATAAATATTTACAAAAACTTTAAGAAATGACGTTCTGAAAGTTGAAATCTTTATACCTTTACACATAGTTGTTTGATTTATTTTCTTACAAAAGTTTTCAAATGACGATGAAATATAACGAATTCAGAGTAATAAACAACGCCCGGCTTTGAAGTTATGAAACAATTAAAAAAGATAAAAGACTGTGTCGCCCACATTGAAGATGATCTGTTGAGTAAAGAGAATCCGAGTCAATGTCACGATTTTAAGTCAAACGAAAGAAAAGGTAGTACTACAGTTAACACAACGCTAAATTATTGACAGGTTTAGTTTTGGCATTTGATTTACTGAACAGCACTACACTTACTTCCGTATATCGTCTTTCTGGCTAACACCTTACGAGGTCTTACGACAATGTTTGAACTCAGGGAGCTTATAACAGGCATTTTACAGTTTACTATTTTTTTCCCATTGGAAACAGTGCTTGACAGAACAGGATCTAATGGGTGATGGTAAGAATATGGACTCCCAAAAAAAAGATTGGGCGAGGACTTTGCGAAAGTACCAAAGCTGAGGGGTACATTGACAGTTCTAGTTGTCGAACTGGTTTGTCACTAAAACTAAATATGTGCAATCGTATTTTACAAGTTTTCTTAGTCATACCTTTAGCTAGCTCAGTGCAGGCCTTTAAATTCGATTTGACATTCTTCATGGCCTCAAGATCATTTGCTTTGACTGGAACGTTTATAACTTCAAGGCATCCAGCATTTTCCAATAGAGTGTCAAACCATGATGGTTGAAGGTCAAAATAATCTTTGCCTAGATAAAAGATAAATCAATTTTTGTTTTAGTTATGATGGCAATGCTGAGAATTTCGTTTAAGCATAAAGATACCTGGGATTTTTAGCTTACCAAACCAAAGTGAATTAAATTGAGCGAGACACTTTTCTAAACCGCCGCATAAACCGTGATCTTGAGCAAGGAAGCAAGCTAACTCTTTTCAATTAAATTACCTCCTCCGAAAAAGGGTTGATCTGACTGGATAAGTCACGAGTCTTTAATGCAGAAGAAATCGTCACAGTTTGAGCTTAAACAAAGTTTGAAGCAGGGTTTAGTGTTCGTTTTGTAACGCCTCTAGCTATCTTGGAAAAGAAGTTCACCTTAATACCAGACGGGTTTGTCACTTTCAGAATACACTGCTTCGTATAGCTGTGGACTATCACTTATATAGAATGGTATTTTAAAATTTTCCATCTTCATACCTTTAGCTGGCTCAACAGTGGAGGCCTTTGAATTTGATTTAACATTCTTCATGGCTTCAAGATCTTTTCCTTTAACTGGAACGTTTTCAACTTCAAGACATCCAGCGTTTTGGGATAGAGTGTCAAACCATGACGGTTGAAGGTCAAAATAATCTTTGCCTAGATAAAAGATAAATTAAGTTTTGTTTTATGATTGCAATGTAGAGAATTTCGTTTCCACATAAAGATACCTAAGATTTTAGCTTACCGAACCAAAAGTGAATTAATTTCAGCGAAACACTTTTTCTGAACCGCCGCAAAAATCGTGACCTTAAGCATTCGATAAGAGAACAAGTTAACTCTTCAATTAAAGCTACCTCCTCTGAAAAATGATTGATCTGAGTGGGTAAGTCACGAGTCTTGAATGCAGCAGAAATCATCACAGTTTGAGCTTGAACAAAGTTGGAAGCAGGGATATGCGTTCGTTTTTACGCCTTTAGCTTTCTTGGAAAATAAGTTCAGCATAATACCAGAGGAATCTGTGTTATTTTTGTATGATGTAACACCTCATGAAGTTGCTCACTGAATTTGAGTCAGGCCAGTACATTGTAAAAGTACTAAAGCTGAAGGGTACATTGACAATTCTAATTGGCTTAATAGGTTCTTCACGCTCAGAAGACACTACTCCGCACAGATGTGGACTATCACCTATGTAGAATCGTATTTTAAAGTTTCCATCTACATACCTTTCTTCATGGCTTCAAGATCTTTTGCTTTAAGTGGAACGTTTTCAACCTGAAGACATCCAACGTTTTTTGATAAAGTGTCAAACCATGACGGTTGAAGGTCAAAATAATCTTTGCCTAGATGAAAGATGATTAAAAAAATCAAAGCCGATATATGGAAGAACATGCTATCAATTCTGAGTATCTAACTGTTTTGTGACTTGTAAGACTACACTGCTTTCGCGCAGGTGTGGACTGTAGAGGAATGGTAATTTACAAGTTTCCTTCTTCATACCTTTAGCTTGCTCAGTGAAGGCCCTTGAAGTGGATTTAACATTCCCTATGGTTTCAAGATCTTTTGCTCTAACTGGAAAGTTTTCAACTTTGAAACATCCACCGTTGTTGGATGCAGTGTCAAACCATGATTGTTGAAGGTCAAAGTAAGCTTTGCCTAGTTTAGAAAAAAAAAAAAAAAAAAGAAAAGAAGCAGAAATAAAAATAAAATGCATAAAAGAACTGTAAATGAAATCAAAATATTTATTTTTAGTGAAAGATGATGCAGACACCTCTTTCCTCTCCAAAAACAAGGCAGTCGTATCAACCGCGTTGTCACCACTCAGTTGATGCGACGCCATCCCAATTTACATACTCACCATTAAATATTTGTGGTTTGCTCTGGGACTCTTCTGCTTCTGTTTTATTCTTCTGGAAGGCAAAATTAAGGCCCCCCTCGAGCTCGGCAATGTTGTGCCTCGCCTCTTGCAGCTTTTCGTCTATTGATGCCATTTGCTTAACAAAATCAGATTGAGTTATTTGCCCATTTTGTTTTAGCTGGGACAGTTTTCCTTTGAGATCAGCAATGTCTTTGTCTGTCCCAAAGAGAGTTTGTTTAAGAAAGGCAATCTCCTTCTCTTTAGCTGTTAAAAAACAAATGAATATTTTAATTACTTAGAATATTAGATTGAATAAATTCAAGGTTTGAGTGATAAGGTAAACCGGGAAGACACAAAAAGCGGAACTATTTATGACAGAACGAGAAGCAGTAGGGAGGGGGGAGGGGGTAAACGACTTATTATCAGTGGAGCATCGGAAACTCTTAGAAAGATGGCTCCCTAGTTCGTGCGCACTTTTCTTTACATGCATGCGTGACCGCATAAAACTAACCGTTAATCTCAGTTTCAGGGTGGATGATCTTCTGTGTTAGTTGTTCCTTTTCTCTCGCAGACTGAAAAAAAAAAATTGCCAACATATTGATTTTAACGAAATTAAAAGAGAGCAAAAAAGCTGGGATACAAAACATTATCAACTTCCTATCCAGCGTGAAGATGGTGGAATGTCGAAGAGTGGCGTCATAATCTAAAAATTTCATTTGCGCGCGCTTTTTCATCTCTCCACGAAGAAAAAAATTTTCAAACTAAGTTACCTGAACGCCTTTAATGCAGAAAAAAGTTCTAGTTGCGTTGAATGTTTCTCCAATGTTGGACGGACTTAAAATTGAGCTTATTTTGGAGGGAACCGTTTAACAAGTCAAATCGGAACTAATTACGACCTATTTTCAAAGCTTATATATTGAGTCAGGTAGTCTTGCGCGTTAGCCTTTAAAATCACTTGAACTTCCTTTTTTCTTGCTCCTTCGGATAACAAATTGTAACTTCTACAATAACTAAACGTACTTTTTAAGGAAAGAAAAAAGAAGTGTAATGATGAGAAACGCCCACCTCATTAGCCATGATCCGTGCCCCATGTGAGGCCTCTAAAGGCTCATAATAATTCTCAGCAGAAAGATTTGTGACATTGACTTCTTCATCAAATATTCTCGCAGAACAGGATTTCCTCACAGACTCTTTGTCACCTGAGTTGTTTTTGTTCATTTTGTAACTGATGTCTTCATTCAAAGCATTCGATAAACTAGAAAAATGCATTCTCTTTCACGGTGCTATAGCATGAACTGAGCTCTTAGTGCGAAACAAAGTCTCGATTTGTTTATGACTAGTTGCATGGTAACGTGTTTATGCCGTCACTTTGTGGAATCACGCCGGATTTGAAGTATTAAGTCTGGGCACTAGAATTTTGTTGAAGCCAACCATAGTTGGCCATTATAACGCTTTTATAATGTTAAGTCGACGATGGATAACACGTGAAATATCAGCGGACAACGATGTACATAGAATCCTTCACAGCAGAATAATTGATGTCATTGAGCGGGTTTCCTTCGTCCAAAGGAAAATGTGCGAACATTAAGTAAATTGTTTAAAGAATGCTTACTCCGTATCCAGAGTGCCAGCGATCACGAAGGTGAAATTACCGAAAACAAAATAACTTCAAAATACTTTAGGGGTGTTGACTTTTACGACTAACGGTTTTAACAGTAATGTTTTACAATTAACTTTTAATACGACTAACGGTTAAAAATTCGTCAATTTTATAGGTCTAACCGCTAATTTTCTTTGCCGTTTTACTTCGAGTGAGTGCCTTCCAATAACCTCCCCTCAAATTTAAGTCGAAATGTTAAATAAGCATCCGGGCGCCTATTCGAGGAAATAGGGTAACTGATTTAGTTTGAGCAGAAGCTCAGAAATTATCCTTTGCATAAAACGAAAAGAATGCTGATATTTGTAGAAAGGAACAAATTCACGAGCGAAAACGAAATACGTGTTTTATCCTATGCTAGGGCTTGTTAACATGGAGGTGAGGGACCCCAGGTAGGTGATGTAACCCGCCTAGCCGTGGTAGAAAAATGGCCCGCGTTTACATACAATGTCACAACCCCGGGTTGCCGGGGTGAAGTTTCTCGAGGTTGTAGTCGCGCTTGCATTTAGTGAGTTAAGATGTCACTTAATGGCGACGTGAGGTAAAACGGTACCGTTTATTTTTAAATGTTTATCAATTTTCATTTATTTTCTTCTAAGGTTTTCCCCAAAAGTCGACATGTTAACCGTTTCTGACGGTACGACGTCTTCACTTTGGCATAACAAAATCGTTCAACACTGCCAGGGCTAATAAATTAGAAGATTCTATTTGACTGAGAGCTAAAATAGGATTATGGTTTAGTCTTTCTCTTCGACATAGATGAATTTTCCTGAAAGTGAATTGAATTTCTTCGTAGCGATTAAGCCTCCTCTACACCTGCAGGAGAATTGCCGCTTTCTTCAGCAGTTCTATGCTTTGACACTCAAGAAAGGCCCCGTTGCCCAATGGATAAGGCATCTGACTTCGAATCAGGAGATTCCAGGTTCGAGTCCTGGCGGGGTCGCTGTTGTTTTGGTGAAATAATCTTTGTATCTTCTGAATTTCTTTCATCCTTTTAATCGCTTTCATGAAGTTATTAGTCTGGATAAGAAATTAAGTTATGTTTGGTAGAAGAACATCGCCACACGTGCTTTTCAAACAAGTTATTTGTTTTTTGCATTAACATGGAGGTGAGGGACCCCAGATAGGTGATGTAACCCGCCTAACCGTGGTAAAAAAAAAATGGCCCGCGTTTACATACAATGTCACCACCCCGGGTTGCCTGGGTGAAGTTTCTCGAGGTTGTAGTCGCGCTTGCATTTAGTGAGTTAAGATGTCACTTAATTGCGACGTGAGGTAAAACGGTACCGTTTATTTTTAAACGTCCTATTTTCATCCTTATTATGTTATTTCATCCTTGTGCAAAGAATCCAGAGAAAATCTGGTAGAAAAAAAAGAGAGAAACGACTAGAACGAAAAATATAAATATTTTATTTCTCAGGTCTTGCATACATTACAACAGCAAAAGCAAGAGCAATAAGAATTTATTGAATGAGTTATTTGTTGATTGGGATAGATTTCATTTACGAGCATAATTCACGGCTTCTTCAATACTTAGAGCATTCTCCCATTCAGAAAGGTCCCGAGGCCCAACGGATAAGGCATCTGACTACGAATCGGGGGATTCCAGGTTCGAATCCTGGCGGGGTCGCTGTTATTTTGATTCTTTTATCATTTTAATTGCCTTTCACCAGATACCACAGGTGAGGCATAGTGAAGTTTGCTGGAGTAGAATTGCTGCATTTGCTTTAAAAAAGAATTGAACGTTTATCTAATATTCTCCGGCTTCTATAATACAAGTCATCCTTTCGTGAAATGCAACCCCTCCCGGTGGAGTTATGATGCTTGTCACATTTGCTTGTTTTCCTAGGCTTCATTGCGGACTCTGGGGAAAAGTTTGACCCGGCATTTCAAACAGCTGGAGCGATTAAGATTTTTGATTCAAATCTCATGTTTCTGAGAAAGCTGACAGGACGGAGAGACTCGAGTGAGGAAAATCTTGCATTTGGGATACAATCTTTTGAATTATTTGTTTACGCAAGAGAACGGTGCTTTGAATGCAGTAGATCCTAGCAAGAAGTACCGCAGGTTGTAAAAGGTGTGATTCGACGGAGCCCAGATTTCTCGGAGTTCTGGACAATGTTGGCGATCAAGGCAACTGACAAAGGTACCCGTGAGCTATCGGTACAATTTCTTGGCGATCATTTTTGGGTAAAAGGTTAAATCTCTTCTCATCCTGGAAGAAGATGGCGTTTGGGCAAGACGTCTATGGACAACTGAGTTGAATATATTTGCAATATTCATTTACTAAGAGATTATAAATTTTTTATACTCTCTTGCTTCTTACTGAAATTGAACCAGAATAAAAATAATAATTTCCAAAGGTTCAATATCTAAACTGTATCGCGATACGATGAAATGCGAAATTCTCCAGTATATAATGTCATCAGCTTCACCGCTACAGTTCTATACGAATTGTTGTTCTTATTTTACAATATTTTCAACGACTTGAATCACAAAAAAATTCAAAATTTTTCTCTCCGAGTAGTGATAAATCTCGTAGAAAAAACATTTTTCGTTCGTTTGTAGATTTTTACAGAGTTTTGATTCAACACATGGCTACCTCTTCAATTTAGAAAAATCAAACCTGAATAACAATACAAATTCCCAAAAGTTTTATGGTTCAACTGTAATTTGATGCGTTAAGTTAATTAATAAACTTACTGTGTATTTAGGAACCTCAAGCAAACTAAGAGGGCTACGAGGACGTGGCAACACAAAAGATTAAATGGGCAAAACAATAGCTTAGCGCGTGCATTTTAGAACTTTGTACATTTCTAAGCCGTCATTTGTATGACCACAACGTGAAATAACCAAAGTTTGCATGGTCTGAGAACAGAACCGATGTGGCAAATGATTTCAGTTTCCATTTGGAACTCAATGCTGTAAGGGACGGTAAACACATCCAGCCTTTTGCAAAATTCTAACTACAAACATAAATTCATTTTTAATCGACATCTTGTTGGGCGTTTCCGTCCTAACTGCAGGGCGTGAAATTAATTTTTTTTTCTGATAGCCACTTGGCTCCTAAATTGTTCAGAGTGGTAGCCAATTCAAAAAAAGTTGGTCGCCATTTTCAAAGACTAACAAAACCTTTTGTTACGCTGTCAGCTTTGTAGATGGACCCTCCAAGATTAAGTTGGGGAAAAGATCTTTAACGTGCTACAAAGTGGACACTAGGATGGATGATATACAGCGTTCAAGCTCACCTAAATCCAAGATGGCGTCTAGTTATCGATCGAGATGCATGTGCTGCGTTTTGGAAACAAAATTAACGAGGAAGTTTGCCGCGGATTTATCTTTATTTTCGCATATCTTTTTAATTCACTATATCTCTTGGTAAGGTTATGATGAAACATTCTAGTCGCCAATTTGGCGACTAATTTTCAGGATTTGGTCACCAAAGTGAAAAATTTAGCCGCATTGGCGCCTATTTTAGGCGCGATTTAACGCCCTGAGGGGGGGGGGGGGGGCTGCACGTTGATGACACAAGGTCATACATCGGGAGCGCAAATTGATATGTAAGTAAACGATGAATGCAATGCAAAATATGGATACTTCTTTGTAGCGATATAAATCTGTTCACGAGAACAGAAATCCAGAGAAACTGTTTACTAGCACCAAACATGTCAGAGCTTGTGTCTAAGCAATCAAAACATTTAAAAGTTCCAAGTCCGTAGGCTCCCCATTTGAACTTTATGACAAACTAACCATCGAGAGAAAAAAATCGCAGATCACATAACCTTTATGTACAGTATTTAAATGGAATTAAAACTAATCGTACTTGTTAAAAGTTTCCAGAGCATTGTGGAGACCTGGATTAGAAATCAAGTCATATTTGGTAGCGGAGCATTACTACACGTGCTTCTCAAACTAATTATGTATTTTTCCATTCTGATAGGCTCCGGCTGAGGAGTATGTCCAAAAAGCGCTTGTCATCAGAACCGAAATTAGCGACAGAGGAGAGGAAGCATCATGTTATGGAAACCTAGGTAATGTGTTTAAGTCGCTTGGCCAATACGACAAGGCTGAAGAATATCACCAAAAAGCGCTTGTCATCAGAACTGAAATTGGCGACAGAGGAGGGGAGGCATCATGTTATGGAAACCTAGGTACTGTGTTTAAGTCGCTTGGCCAATACGACAAGGCTAAAGAATATCACCAAAAAGCGCTTGTCATCACAACTGAAATTGGTGACAGAGAAGGGGAGGCAACTAACTACGGAAACCTAGGTACTGTGTTTAAGTTGCTTGGCCAATACGACAAGGCTGAAGAATATCTCCAAAAAGCGCTTGTCATCACAACTGAAATTGGCGACAGACCAAAGGAAGCATCATGTTATGGAAACCTAGGTGCTGTGTTTGGGTCGCTTGGCCAATACGACAAGGCTGAAGAATATCACCAAAAAGCGCTTGTCATCACAACTGAAATTGGCGACAGAGGAGGGGAGACATCATGTTATGGAAACCTAGGTACTGTGTTTAAGTCGCTTGGCCAATACGACAAGGCTGAAGAATATCTCCAAAAAGCGTTTGTCATCAGAACTGAAATTGGCGACAGAGAAGGGGAGGCAACTGACTACGCAAACCTAGGTACTGTGTTTAAGTTGCTTGGCCAATACGACTTGGCTGAAGAATATCTCCAAAAAGCGCTTCTCATCACAACTGAAATTGGCGACAGACCAAAGGAAGCATCATGTTATGGAAACCTAGGTACTGTGTTTGGGTCGCTTGGCCAATACGACAAGGCTAAAGAATATCACCAAAAAGCGCTTGTCATCAGAACTGAAATTGGCTACAGAGAAGGGGAGGCAACTGACTACGGAAACCTTGGAATTGTGTTTAGAACTGTTGGTGATTTTGAAGCTTCGGAAGTATGCTTGGAGAAAGCTTTATTGATATTTAGAGATATTGGAGATGGAAGAAAAGAGTTTGATATCCTTCTAGGTTACGCCGTTTTGTATTTATACCAATATAAAATCAAAGACTCCTTGTTGTGTCTTCATCTGTGCATTGAAAAGTATGAGGAGCTGAGATATTTCTTGGGCGCCAATGATCAGTTCAAAACATAATTTCTGGAGCCCACAGGAATGTTCCCCTACAAGCTGCTTTGTACTTTTCTTGGTGAGACCGGAAATGCTCGGGATGCTCTTTATGTTGAGGAGTTGGGTCGAGCTAGAGGCCTATCAGACTTAATGGCAGAGAAGTACTCGGTTGAAACGCACATCTCTGCTAATCCACAATCTTGGGTTGGCATTGAGAACATTTTAAGAAAGAAAAATAACTGTACTTGTCTGTACATTTCTTATTTTCAGAATCGTCTGCATTTGTGGATCTTGAAAACAAGTGGAGTCCTTCACTATAGAAGAGTATCACCAGAAGAGAATCTAGTTCAGGCTGGGTTGCCCAAAGATTTGTCTTTGAGTCAATTTTTGGATGATAATTTCCGGAGTCTTGGTATTTTGCCTACTAAAGATTGTGAAGATCGGTCTTTAAATACGATTAAACTGCAACCTCTCTCCCCCGCACAAAAGAGCTCAGCAAGATTGCGACTCGTGGAGGAGGACGAGGACGAGGACGAGGACGAGGACGAGGACGAGGACGAGGACGAGGACGAGGACGAGGACGAGGACGAGAAAGTGATTTCAAGTCTATCTTTGTGTTACAAAATGTTTATTGCTCCCGTTAATGATTTTCTTGAGGAGCCTGAAGTCATTATTGTTCCTGACCGCAGGTTGTACAAAGTTCCTTTTGCTGCCCTGAGTGAAAAGGAGGGAGCCGAATACCTATCGGAGACTCATAGGATCCGTGTCATTCCTTCTTTGACGACGCTAAAGATCATTCAAGATAGTCCAGAAGACTATCACAGCAACACTGGTGCCTTGGTAATAGGCAATCCCAAGGTTGATGGGCTGCAACCATTGCCAGGTGCAAGAAAAGAAGCGGAGATGGTCGGACGACTGGTGGGTGTTCCACCTCTAGTTGAAGAGAAAGCAACGAAGCAGGTGGTACTTGAGCGGATAAGTTCAGTGAGCTTGATACACTTTGCTGCCCATGGTAACGCGGAAAGAGGAGAAATTGCACTCTCCCCCATTCCTACTCCCAACAGTGGAAACGCTATCCCACCGCAGGAAGCTTACATGTTGACGATGGCTGATGTCTCACGAGTGAAAGTCAGAGCTGAACTGGTGGTACTTAGCTGCTGTCACAGTGGAAGTGGAGGGATAAGAGCCGAAGGAGTTATAGGAATTGCCCGTGCGTTCTTAGGATCTGGTGCTCGCTCTGTATTGGTAGCGCTGTGGGCCATTCCAGACTCAGCTACAGAGAAGCTGATGGGTCGGTTCTACGAACACCTCATTGAAGGAGAAAGTGCCAGTGAATCCCTTCATCAGGCCATGAAGTGGATGAGAAAAAACGGCTTGAACAAAATGTCTGAGTGGGCGTCGTTTACGCTGATTGGAGATGATGTGAGACTCGAGTTTGACAAGCAGCGGCAAGACTCAGTGAGAACAGGTATTTCATAAATTAAAGTTAGATTAGATGTGAAGATGGCTGTGACTTATTGGTCGTTGACTGGATGGGGATCCTTTTTTACCTTGAGCATCAGGCTAGTTTAATGTATATCTTTATCTTTATCTGTATATATATATATAGAGTTCTAAAGCCGTTACGTCACGTTACCATGGGAGCAGAATTTTCTGTTCTAAACAAACGTGCTCAGAGCCAAAATGGCGTCGCTTTCAATCGCTGCACTGATATCTTTCTTCGCTGAAGAAAAGAAGTCAATCGAACGAGGAGAAAATCATTACAGATCTGAACACATTGAGTCATTTTCTTACCATCAGGGTATTTTACGCGGTGAGGTTCAAGCAAGTATGAAGAAAAAGGTCTATCGAGTCACGGTGAGTTTAGAGCCACCAATCGCATTAAGAAGCCTAAGGAATATTTTTAAATATCTTTTAAGTACCTTCTTGTTATCTACTCCCCCAATTTAGAAATATATATTTTCGATCTTGTCGATTTCCCTCATCAAAAAAGCCAGGCTGAGGCTTAAATCGTACAGATTATGATTCATATGAAATAGTGTTACCAAGACATTTATGAGTTCACCTTGTTTGAACTTTTATCTTAATTACCACTTAGATTTACCTGGATGACCACTTCAACATAAAATCCACGGAGTGTGAATGTCCAAAGGGAAAATTTAAATGCAGTCACGCGGCGGCTCTTTTTATAAATGGGATTCACAACTTAAGCCGCACAGATATTGAATGTCAGTGGAGGAAAAAGAAGTCTAATACCTCCCTGTCTTTACAGGCAGTCGAAGAACTGTTCCCTCTGCCAAAGAATTATGTGGCGATTACTCGATCTCCCAACACAGAAGATCGTCAGGCACTATATGGAAGCTTAAAGGCATATGGGAGGTTCACTGGTCTTTGCTGGCTCATGTGCCCAGAGCCTGCTCCCCAAGCCAAATTGCCTGTGCCAACAATTGAGGAAATCATCTACTCAGAGGAGTTTATCCAAACAAGAGGTACACAGCAACAATTGGACTGTTTGGTTCGGAAAGCCAAACTCACAGAAGCAGATATCCTGTTAGTCAGTCAGATAACTGTAGGCCAACGAGACAACCCAACCTGGCATCTTGCAAGGAGGGGACGGCTTACAGCAAGCAATTTTGGATCCGTTCTGCATGCCAAAAGAGTGACCCCTTCACTTCTCAAACGGCTCCTTGGAGAGTATGACATATCAAGAGTTAAGGCAGTACAATGGGGGGTAAACAACGAGGCAGAAGCGATTAAGGCATTTACCAATTTAACTGCAAAAACTGTACAGGAAACTGGGTTATGGCTGGATGGCTCTGGGATTCTTGGTGCTTCCCCAGATGGAATTGTGGATGAAGACTCTGTTTTGGAGGTCAAGTGTCCCTACACCGAAAGGAATATGACAATGGAAGAGGCAGTGAATATCTCCCCCAATTTCTGCTTGAAAAAAACTGAAAGTGGTCAGTATGCTTTAAAGGAAGAACATGTCTACTGGCATCAGGTCCAAGGGGAGATACATTTTGCTCAAAGGAAGCTTTGCTATTTTGTTGTGTGGACATCTAAAGATGTAGTTGTTTTGAAAATAGCAAAGGATGAAGGCTGGAGTGGAAACATTTCTAAGCTTACTCAGTTTTATTTTGAACACCTCTTCCCAAAGGTTGTAGAGGGACAATTATAGGTTTCCAGATCTATTACTGCATGTAATTATTTTTTAAGAAATAATAATTTTCAGGAATCATTAGGAGCCCTTTGGTGTTTAGTCTTCACTGATGGCATGTTGTTGTGGAATTTCTTGAGATAGGGAGGCTTTTCAGATGGAGGGTATTGGGAGCTCAGGTGTACTTTTAAGTTCACTCTAGTAACTTTAGGAACACAGATCTTCAAATCCCAACAGGGCTCTCCTGGTTTACTCAAACTAACTTTAGAAACAGTTACAGTTTTTGCACTTCATTGTTTCACAGTTGAGCTGTACTGTTCTGTTGTAGTGAACTGTTGTTGGGCTGAAATTATACATGCATCCATAAATTCAACAATGATAGCAGATTTACTTTTTGAATAAAACAAACAGATCAACATGTATTTTACAAAGTATTCAATTTTCCTTATATGAAAAATAATTAGTTCATTAATCAAATTCATATCCTTCACAGCCCTCTTTGATCAGTGGAAACTGCAGATTAACAAGTGAAGCACAGAGTTGAAATATTATATCTGCATGACAACGTAAATATGAGGGAATAAAAGATAAAATCTTGAAATCTTTGAGCCTAGCATTTGCCCTCTCAACATGAATTCTGCATTTTGCTATAACTTTTGTTGCCCTTGCTTCACTCTCAGTGAATGTACCATTGTTTAAAAAAGGTGGTATATTTACTGAAACACCATTTGGTACAAGATCCTGTATAACAAAACCTTTGTCAGCTAAGACCATATCTCCAGCAGTAAGGTGATTTAAAAATCCTGATTTCTGCACAATTGCTTTGTCAGATATTGACCCTGGATAAAGTTTGCTGACATAAGTAATAACACCATTTGGCGCTACACCCACAATAACCTTGAAGGAATGCATTCCCCTATAATTTGAATACGTAGCATTCTTCTGGCTCATAAGCCCAGGTGTGGCAATCTCTATGTCTGTACAATCTATCACTACTCTACCTGAACCAAACTGACTAAAAGATGATGGGGCACACAGCTTGTTCTTATCCCTAGATGGGATGGATGCCATGAGGTCAATAAATAGAATTGAGTGTAAGACATGAATGAAAGTTGTTACAATATTTGCTATTGTAGATACACTGCAATTGAATAACTGTGCAAGGTGAAGATTTGTGTAATTCTGTCTGACTTTCATTAATGTTATAAATATTTGTTCTTCAAAACTGATTGATTGCACTCTCCAGCCAGCAAAGTAATTGATGGATTGTTTAAACCTAGCTGCATAGTTGACAACAATTTGAAAAACTTCCTTTGTTGGCAGCCCAGTTTCCATCTTCAAAACCTCCTCACTCATTTTCGAAACTGTGTAATGTTTTTGCACATAGTAATTTTTTTCTCTTTGATCAATCATTTCCCTTTTTGCCTGCTCCAACTCTGCTTCCAGTATAACTTCTTTTCTTGTTGATTCAAGTCTCTCCACGCTGCCAGAGGTGCCTTGTTCAAGTTCTTCTTTCTTCCTTGCAGCTTCTATCATTTCTTGTAGGGTCTGTTGTGATTCGATTTTTTTCTTTTTTGGCTTTGCTTCTTCTGCTGGGAAAAGTTTGTCTTGGTTCCTCTTGAAAATCTCAGGACCATTACTTTTTTTTCCTTCTCTGAAATGGCAACTACAGACTCTGGAATGTTTTCCTGGCTCTCTGTCTTCTCTCCTATAGCAAAAAGGATAATTTCAGCTTTATAATTCTTTCTGATTACTGTGCTATTAGCGGAGGATTTTTATCTTGCAGCTTCTATCTTATAAAAATTTCTAATTAAGAAGACAGTTCTCTATCTGCCTGTTTTAACACTGCAGGGTGACCATTAAGTATCAACAACCACACCAAAAGCTCTCACAACTGATTTCCGTCATTGAGTCAAATGTTGGCTCGTGGCTTCTAGGGAACCGATTTTGAAGTTGGAGTACAAGAAAAAGGAGTCTAAAAATCAGTAAGATTTATATAAGCTTAATCAGTTTCATAACAAAGATGGCGACTCCACAACCGCAATAAATTGCGTAAGCATACTTTTCTCCTGGACAGAAAAAGTATTGAAATAAAACTCTTACTAACCTCAGTAGGTGAATCCATCTTCTATATTCCTTCAGCTTTTTTTCCTTGCTAGGGAATCCGAAGAAGCTACACGTGTGACTTTCCGAGTGATGGTTGCAATCAGGCGCAAAGCAGTGCACCATTTTAATCGTTTCGATCGCCTTCGTTTCTCAGTTTTAGATTTTTTATGACCTACAGCGTTAATAACAATGTAACTGAACCTTATTCTAAGCTTCTTTGAACCGTTCCAAGCGATGATTACACACTTGACCTCAGCAACGCATAGGTTATCAGTAGGACGCGCTCGATTGTTTAGAACAGAAATTTTAGCCCCATGGCAACGTGACGTCACACTTTAGGACTCTATATATATATATGTATATCTACACACACTTTTTTTTCCTTTTTGGTGAGTTACTATCTTCGTTCTCTAGTGTAAAATATAGAATCTCACAGATGCCTCTCTACCAATGAGATACAAGTAATAGCCACTTATTTTTACATATTGTGCTTGGTATAATGGTATTTGCTTTATATCCAAAATATTAATTGAGGTAATAATAAATTGGGTTATTTAAATTTTTTTCTCAGTACAGGAAGAAAGACCCCGACAGAGTAAATAATGACAAGAACTCGAAGGGAACAGAGCAAAAAGACTTTTAGATGGATAAATTAAATAGGAACAAGAAGAGAAAATACTCTATCCAGTTTTTCCTTGACATTAAAAAAAACAGCTATCCCAGGTTAGGGGAGATTTATTCCAATTTTTTGTGCTTTCTTTTCCAATATTCTCAGGAGGAGGTACTGGTTATGTACTCAATAATTTTTTGTTCTTCACGCAAAAATTATATTCTGATATAATAAGCACGAAACAATGTTGACCTACGTAAGGCTTTTGAGTAAATCGAATTCAATAAAGTTAACTAGATTCTTTTTTTTTTTTTCCTTTTTTTTTTTGACATCTTAAAACATTTGTAAACCTTTAGCTGAAATTCTAATAATAATCTATTTCACAAAAGTTTCCCTGATGGCCGGCATTAAACTATGATTTGATATCATGTTGTTAACTTGTGGCTACGCGATACGGAGAAATGGGTTTACTGTGGAAAGTCTGATATGCAAATATTCACTCGCTCACTGATTCACTCTGGTGTGAGACTGTTGGGAATAAGTAACTTTGATCTTCTTTTTCTTGAAAAAGAAACAGAACTTACGGTTTTACTAATCACGTGAGGAAACTCGAAAACTTTTTGTTCTGGCCGTCGAAACATATATGTAATGAAACTCGTCAGGATTAGGCATCCTTATTTCTTGTTCATGAATAATACAAGACATGTTTTAATGTCTTGCTTAAAAGCTTCAATTATTTTCTCTATTTTTTGCTTAAAAGCTTGAATTATTTTCTCTATTTTTTGCTTAAAAGCTTGAATTATTTTCTCTACAAAACTGTCGAAGGGGAAGAGACCGCGACGTAAAACATGAAAGAGTAAACAAAGACAAAGGTTCAACGTGAATAACTTGGGAACTTTGAGGATCGATTAATCCATTTTCAAATCACGGGCGAAAAGCTTGTATTAATATAGAACAAATTTTCAAGTGAGAACCTAAGATAAATATTTAGGTGTTGTAGCTTTTCGCAAGTTTGACGTCGGAATCCGATATAAATATTATTTTTTCCTACGCGTAGATTGCTTTTGAAATTCATGGCAAGGGGAGATATTTCGCCACGTGAAATTGATTTTTATTAACACGCACGTTGTTTTTGAAGTCTTAGATGCTGTGTCGTAAATATAATTGTCCACATGATGCCCTAACGTCGATTGCATTTACCTTTCCAAGGCGAAGTCACTAAACTTCTGGATAAAAGAAAAGCCCGCAAGATTTGGCCGAATTACCCTTAATCTACCCCCTTACAGTTACGTTGGTGTTAATGTCTATTTAGTCACCGGAAATTCATTGTAAAGGACAATAAAATTTCGATTAGTTCAGCCAATCCCTTGAGCACGCATATCGTCAAGTGATGTTCATTATGTTATTTCATAATTTTCTTCCTTTGTTAACTCGTTCTCCATAATATTCACTAGAGTAGTTTGATGGTTACTGGTATGTCGTCAATATGAGCGTTCACTTATCTCACGGACGGGCGGAGATTGTATGCTTGGCTTGTAAGGGTCATAACTTTTTAGTGACTGGCCAAGGGGGGAACTGGTAAGTCATCTGTAGTAAGGGAAGTCATCAACAATTTTCGAGCGACTGGAAAAAGGTTTCTGTGGTATTTTCCAGTGGTATAGCATGCACGATCCTGGTGCCGCTTCTATCGTGCATTCCTATTATGGATCAGGAATTGCAGACCTATCACGGGGACAGCTGTCTGCTTGGTTGATTGGGACGATAGATTAATGCGAGGTGTCACTGTGGGGATGGGAATAACAGTGATGGCAAAGTAAGCTTAAAACAGCAGAAATCGTCAGAAACTGATATGGACACACAAGATGTGTGTACTTTTATTGATTTTACGTGTTAAATGTTGATTTCTCGAAATATTTCTCGTGATAAATCGACCATATTTCGCTCCCCATTCTATTCTTAATAACGAGTTCAACGCTCGTAACTTAACACCAAGTCACACAACCCGTGACGCTTTCATGAATTAATCGGTTGCTTTTTCTCGAGACGTGAACTCGGACCACCTCTGCTGACACTGATCAGTAAAGTTCATTCTGCATTATGAATATGTCTTAATATGGGATTGATGTTAGTTTTTGATCACGTGATTGCTGAAACCATAAGTTTCTCAAATTAAAAAATGCCTAACAATATCTTAACTACTGAGGTTGAAATATATTGTATAAAAACCTTAACGGTTTGAAGAAAGAAATTTAACGGTGGAGATATAAAGTATCCGTTCAACGGTAAGGTAAGCTTATACTATGAATGCAATAACAGTGAATTTAAGAAAGTTTCACTCCTCTGAGAAAATTAAACCATCTCTCTCCGTGAGCGCGCAGCCTCACAACTTATCTTCCTGTGCGAGACTCTGGCGCTTAAACGGAAAAAAAAAACAGATTACGGCTTTAGAAAAAATATGTACCGTAGAAACCGCCGTTAGTATCCAAAAGTTTAAGAGAAGGGTATCTCGACAATGAAACGCTTGTGTACAAGTAGAAATATGGCATTTTGAATCTAGCGCGATCTCTGTTCAACCCTCCTAAACAGATTCAAGTTGATAGCTGATGTAGAGTCATAGCCACTGGAAAACCACGTGATCAAGCACCACGGATTTCCTTCAGCGAGGGACAGTCCACAACATAAATAGAGGTCTGATTTTAGTTTTATGATCATCAATTTCTCAAATTGAACGATACTCAATAACATTAGTTAATGAGGATAAATTATACTGTATAAAGCTACAGAGATTTGAGAAAACCGCGTAATAACGAATTTATTTCACTGTGGTGGCGATTCAATCGCGCCTTCAACCGCTTTAATGAAGGGCTAACGCTCGAAACAAGACATAACTCCATATTGCAAAAACAAAGCTCGAAAAAGCAGCTACTAGGCTCTTCCATAAGAGCCTTATCTCTCTACAGTTTCTAAATAACTAAAGCTGATAAAAATCGAGTTTTGTACGTCACACTTTTATCGCTCATGATGTAGTTGAACATGGAAAATGAGAAGAGTTATTCTTTTATTTAATAGGAAATGTCAGGCTTTAGTGTTTACCCCTTTGAAAGGTTTGATTTTCATCACAAGATAGATCACATCACAACCTAAGTTTCTTTTTTTTTAACGCTAAGCTATCTTGGCGTGATAATGAACTCATTGCCTTCGTGAACTTTTCATTTTCTAGCGGGTGTGATTTGCATGATGGAAGCCAAAAATACCAACAAAACTTAGTGACTTTATTTTGGTTTGGCACGTCACACTATTCTAACTAATGATGGATTTGAGCATCCAAAAATGACACATCTTACTTTGTCTATCCGAAAACGTCAGGCTTCAGTGTTCATCCCTTTTAGTACGTTAGGATTTGCATCACGAGATCGATAAGATTGAGCGACAACTAAAGTTTCGGTCTTTAAACAGTAAGCTATCTGTGCGTGAAAACTGACCCACTGTACACATGAACTTTTCATTTTCTTGCGGGTGTGATTTACATGATCGAAGACAAAAATAGTAACTGATATAATAGATAAAAAAAAAGAAAAGAAAACGGACGGAATGGATCGGTAATTTGCTCGAACATAACCACATCACTGGTCTTACCTTTGAAGGCGTTAATCCAATGACTGAAATATATGGCAACAAGTAAATGAGGAGGTAGCTTGACTTTCAGTAATAATCAATAGTTATACTTAATAGTTATATTTTTTTTATGGAGGGGAGAGAGGTGGGGGAAATGGACTTCACTACAGTTACGTTGTAAGATCCGCGCATCCGGAAGGGACTTTCCTGAAAACTCCCAACGGCAATTCGCGCTGTTCAACCTTTTTGTTTCCTCTTTACCTCAGACAAGCGCAAGAAACTTGCAACTAAAGGGCACTAACACCCAGCGATCATTTGAATGATAAAAATGATATATGGCTTAGGTTCTTCCTTGTCTTTGAAAAATAACAAACAATTGCAAGCTTGACAAGCTTGCTTCCCATTTAATTTAGTATTTATGTCAACATAATCTGATTTCTCCAAATTCGGGGAAATTTCGTTTTCCAAGGCTACACGGTCTAAGCCAAATAAGTCACATTTGAGAATTATGGGCTCACTGTAGTAGAGGGAGGGTCTCAATGGGGTGATGGCTTTTACGGCTAACGGTTAAAATTTTGGCCATTTTACTAGTAACGGTTAACATCATTCCATGAGTTGTTACCAGAAATTTTTAACAACTCAATTCATAATTTGTTACCAGAAATTTTTTTTGAGGTTTAATTTTTTTTACGAATAAAGGTTAAAATTTGACGATTTGTACGCTTAACGGTTAGATTTTTTTGTGGCCGTTTCATGGCTATCGGTTAGCCCTATTGAGACCCACTTGAAGTATATGACGTCTTAGATCAGTGGTAAGTAACTGACAATAAAAAGGTTCCTACCGTAATTTTTTGCTATCGTATGCAGCTGACACTATAGATATTTCACAAGTTATTTTCTATTTATTAGAATCTGAGGCGTTGGGAACATTTTTCAAATGGGAGGGGTGGGGGGTTTTTGGTTGTGTCAAATTTGAATTTAAGGGTATACTGGCCAGAATGTTTTACTATCGTGAATTGTGGGATAGGGGGCAAAATCTCCCGATGAACCCCTTGCATGCCCCCTCTAAGTATCAAGAGGGTCGTAAAAGAGTGTTGGCATGGCTTTTACGGCTAACGGTTAATATCTTTCCATTGTTGCCACTAGAAATGTTTTTTACCATTAACTCTTTTACGAGCTAAGGTTAAAATTTGTCAAGTTTTACGCCTAACGGCTCACAAAAATCTTATTAAGACCCTCTATCAAACACTGTTGCTGCCAATTTGTGATAAGGAAAAATGAAAACTGTGATCAAAAATATTTAACAAAGTCACTGAGAATAGGAACTGATCAATTATCAAATACGATCAAGTAAAGGATCAAAATGGTATGTTTTTTTCCCTAAAGCGGTTAACTATGTACGAGACGTGAACTAATGATTCTCATTTCACAAAATGTTAATACCAATAAGAAATATATCCTCAATATTGCAGAAGATCATGTAGTGAGAGTTAAACTGCCCAGTTTTCATGCGACTTTCGAAAATTCAAAACGGAAACCGAATACTAAGGGAGATTTAATGAGAGGGAGATATGGAGAGCGAGTTAGCATTTGCTCAGAGGATTTGAGCGTTCCAACTCAAGTGAATGAGTTTCGGTTTTGTACGTCACAATTTAATGACCAATGATGGAATTGAACATGTAAAAATAACATATTTCATTCCTTTTTTAACAGGAAACGTCAAGCTTCTGTGTCCATCCGTTTCGAAAATTAGAATTTCATTACAAGATCCCTACCAGTAAAACTAAAGCCTCTTTCTTTAAACGGTAAGCTATCTGTGCGCGATAATCAACTTTTCATGAACTGATTTGGAAAACCGATCAGCAGTTTACTCCGCAGTGAATGTAATTCGGTTTTGCGCGTCACACTTTTATAGCTTCGAATCCACCATATGTGGTTCACCACACCACACCTTTTAACGTGTACAACTCTCGTAACTTAACACCGAGTCACACAACGCGTGACGCTTTCATGAACTAATCGTTTGCCTAATCTCGAGATGTGAGCTTGGGCCGCCTCTGCTGACATCAGTAAAGGACACTCTGCATGATAAATATGTCTTAATATAGAATTGATTTTAGTTTTTGACGCGTGATTGTGGAAACCATCAGTTTCTCAAATTAAACAATGCTGAACAATCTAAGTTAATGTCACACATTTAATCACATGAGATAAACACTAGACCCTGTGAGCAGGGTAACTGGGATACCTGGATGGTACTGGATCCTTGGTGTAGTGATACTACGGGTGTCGGATTAGTATACTGAAATAGTGAGCTCAAGTCTGGCTAAGGGCATACACCTATTTCAAAACATAGGCATGCTATGCATGCAAGAGTTTTTTTTTGTAGGGTGGGTGGATTACTTGTGGTCTACATTCTTACAAAAGGAAAGAAGAGTATTAACGTGGAAAAGAACGAAAATGTCGAATTACCTCACACACAGGTATTTTGTGGTAGATTATGTGTGTTGTGCGAATAAATGTAACCAAAAATGAACTGTATTGGTGCCACAGATACCTGTTAGTACAAAATGCAGACAGCAGACCGGATACAAAATATGAAGACTGCAGAGTGGGTACAAAATGCAGACTGAGAATCTGAATAGTTTTTACGTCTGGTAAATAATAACATGTCATCTTACAGCTTACCGAGCGTCACGCAATCGCTTTTCCTCGATCAGCCTTCACGATTATTTGCACTATTGTGGAAAATTCCTGGCCCATTTCTTGATGAAAATCGATCGTAATATAATTTCAAGCCTACAATATACTCTTCTTACTTTGTGCGCGAGTTGGTTTGTGTGATGTCTGTACAGATTTTACCAACGTAATAAAAGTAGATGATGTGAATAACAGTGATGGTAAAGCAAGCTTAAAACGGCAGAAATCACCAGAAACTACAACGGATACACAGTTCGCGACTCAATCCGGTCCAAAATTACCGCTCAATAACATCTTTTAGTGTGGATTGGCCGCGAACAATACGACTTGTGTATGCGTCTGTAAGTATTTCGAGCGTTTGCGCTATAATGCTTCAGGTGATCGTAATCCAAACACGTTGAAATACAAAACGACCGACAAAAGAGTTTTCTAATCAAAAATCGCGTGCTCGTCATGTGACCCGGACCTGTCCGTGCATGACAACGTCAATCATCATCAAGATAACACGTGATCAGCATGTGAACACCTTCACCCTCATTGGATCACAGTTAGTTGTCATGGTGTTGAGGGCCCAATGACCACTGGGTACTATTGCGCAATTTTTCCATTTTGTGGCGGAGGAAAAAAAAAAAAAACTAGACCCTGTGTGCAGGGTAACTGGGATACCTGGATGGTACTGGATCCGTGGAATCAAGTGTAGTGATACTACGCGTGTCGGACTAGTATACTGAAATAGTGAGCTCAAGTCTGGCCAAGGGCATACACCTGTCTCAAAACATAGGCATGCTATGCATGCAAGAGTTATTTTTTGTAGGGTGGGTGGATTACTTGAAACATTGTAAGTGGTCTACATTCTTACAAAAGGAAAGAAGATTATTAACGCGGGAAAGAATGAAAATGTCGAATTACCTCACACACAGGTATTTTGTGGTAGATTATGTGTGTTGTGCGAATAAATGTAACCAAAAATAAACTGTATTTGTGCCACGGATACCTTTTAGTACAAAATGTAGACAGCAGACTGCAGACCGGATACAAAATATAGACTGCAGAGTGGGTAAAAAATGCAGACTGAGAATCTGAAGAGTTTTTACGTCTGGTATATAATAACATGTCATCTTACAGCTTACCGCCCGTCACGCAATCGCTTTTCTGCGATCCCCCTTCACGATTATTTGCACTATTGTGGAATATTCCTGACCCATTTCTTGATGAAAATCGATCGCAATATTATTTCAAGCCTTCAGTATAGTCTTCTTACTTTGCGCGCGAGTTGGTTGGTGTGATGTCTGTACAGATTTTACCAACGTAATAAAAGCAGATGACGTGAATAACAGTGATGGTAAAGCAAGCTTAAAACGGCAGAAATCGCCAGAAAATACAACGGATACACAGGGTATGAGTACGTTTTATTGATTTTACGAGAAAAATGTTCACATTTCGAAATATTTATCGTTGTAAATCGACCTTACTTCGTTCCCTATTCTATTCCTTATAACGTGTTCAAATTTCCAACAGTTCCTCTCGTAACTTAACACCGAGTCACACAACGCGTGACGCGTTCATGAATTAATCGTTGGCTTTTTCTCGAGACGTGAGCTTGGGCTGCCTGTGACAAGACAATTGCGTAAACAATATTTAACATAATAACATTATACATAAAAAAAACACAGGGTTTTGGATCACTTATTTATTAAAAAAGAATATCCAAACAACTACAATGAAAACAAACATAAGATTCACCTTTCTGATCGTGAAATTAATACCATTCGTACTGTAATCGTACCTACGTTTCTTGCCATCAAGTGAATCCAACATGTCGTCTTTCTTCACAAGCAGTTTGCATCCATTATAGTTATGTTCTTCAGTCTCACGGTAGTAGTGTTGTTCAATAGATTGCATAGAGCATATGCAGTTTGGTTTCAGATTTCAGATTTTCTTTTTACAACAAGTGAACGTTTTTCGACTACGATATTGGCATACTTAGCATACAAGGCATTCAAGGCTTTCATGGCTTTCAAGCGTTCGCGACTCAATCCGTTCCAAAATTACCGCTCAATAACATCTTTCAGTGTGGATTAGCTGCGATTAATACGACTTGTATATGCGTCTGTAAGTATTTTGCGCGTTTGCGCCATAATGCTCCAGGAGATCGCAATCTAAATACGTTGAAATACAAAAGAATTGACTAAAGAGTTTTATAAGCAAAAATCACGTGATTCGTCATGTGACCCGGCCCTGTCCGTGTATGACAACGTCAATCATCATCAAGATAACACGCGTGATCAGCATGTGAACACCTCATTGGATCACAGTTAGTTGTCATGGTGTTGAGGGCCCAATGACCTCTGGGTACTATTGCGCAATTTTTCCATTTTGTGGCGGAGGAAAAAAACAAAAAAAAAAAAAAAAAAGACGACAAAAAAACAAAGGCATTTTATGACTGGGCTACCACAGGTATCCCAGTAAAAAGACGACAAAAAAACAAAGGCATTTTATGACTGGGCTACCACAGGTATCCCAGTAAAAAGGCAAAAAAAGTCACACATTTAATGACAACCTATCGGTACATATTAATTTTTAGCCTTCCCTCTCGGGAAACATGGTTTTAAAGTATAAAAACAATTCGATCAACAAAATCAGTAGTCGCAAATTTACTTCACCTGGTGAACATCATCTTGCGAAGTCTACATTCAGCACAATTATGCCAAACACTCGCCGTCATTGTAATGATCTCAACTACAAGTTGAAAATCGTAATTGAAGCTGAAGCTGTTAACAACAATCGAGAGATAGCGAGGGAATACGGAATTTTCGAATCAATGGTTCGGCGATCTGAAGATGACAGCCAAGCGCGCTTCCATGGACCGTTACCGACCAAAAGATCCCGAGCTTCATCAACTGTAGGCCGACTGGAAGGAGCCAAGGTAAGCAAATGCCTTCTTATCTAATACATGAAAGTTCACACGACAACCAGGTGGACAATCAGACATAGTTTGATGCTACTCTGGTTTGCAGATTTAATGAATGTAACCGAAGAAGATACAATTCATAGACCCAACGTTTCGACAATCCTGTCTAGTGCCTTCATCAGGGGTGATCTAGACGCTGTAACTAGAGGTCCTTTTATATGATCACTAATTAGCGGCCTTTTTTTTCTGACGAGGTGTAAATAGGCGTAAGGAAGCAAACCGCCATCGTCACGTTCTAAACCTCCTCCCAAAAACATTCAAAAGGATGTTTGCTTATAGCTTTATACGCTTATAGCTCTCAAAAAGGATCCGGACAGGCTCGTATTATCTGCTGACAAGGGTAATTGTGTTGTGGTTATGGACAAACAACAATATCACGACAAAGCTTTGTCTCTGCTTAATGACAAGAGTACGTATGCTGTCTTAAACTCTGATCCTAGCAGAAAAACTCAAACACTCCCGCCATCCGCAAGCGATTTTAAATTTCTGTCTCCAAAGATCAGTTCTGGCCACTTTAATGTTTTACTTTAATGTTTTATGGCCATGTGATTTTGAATGTAACATTTCCACATCAGCGTGTTCTTGAGCTTTAGTAAAGCCGGAAGTGATCCTTCTCTACTAGAGCAGATAACTTCAGACACGTATTTCTCCAGAGCTTCGTCAGGTATCCTCTTTCCCCTCTTTTAGTCGTATTTTTAAGCTCTGTACGATTTTTTTTTTATGTGAAGTGCTTCGGATTTATTTTTAGGAAACGCGACGCTTCCTCTTTTGCGAATCCTATCTTAACGCCACTTAAAAAGTGTTTACGGGCCGGCACGACTCCTTACAAAAGGCTTGAAAATACAAGAATTAAACCCGATTTTAGTGGTCTTAACTTTACTGAATTCGTTTTACTCAAAAGCTTTACGTAGGTCAACATTGTTTCGTGCTTATTATATCAGAATATAATTTTTGCGTGAAAAGCAAAAAATTGTTGAGTACATAACCATTACTTCCTCCTGAGAATATTAGTAAAGAAAGCACCAAAACTTGGACTAAATCTCCCCTAACCTGGGATAGCTCTTTTTTTTAATGTCGATGAAGTACCGGATAGAGTATTTTCTCTACTTATTTCTATTTTATTTATCCATCTAAAAGTCTTTTAACTTGTCATTATTTACTCTGTCGGGGTCTTTTTTCCTGCAAGAAAAAATTTGAAATAACCCAAATTATTATTACCTAAATTAACATTTTGGATATAAAGCAAATACAATTACACCAAGCACAATATATATAAATAATTGGCTATTACTTGTATCTCATTGGTAGAGAGACATCTGTGAGATTCTATACTTTACACCAGAGAGCGTAGATAGTAACTCTTCAAAAAGGAAAACAAGTGTGTGTAGATATATATATATATATATATATATATATATATATATATAAATATTATGAGAGGAAAAAAGGACGCAACTACATTTCCCGACCAGCCTGTTTCGTGAATCGCTTCACGAAACAGGCTGGTCGGGAAATGTAGTTGCGTCCTTTTTTCCTCTCATAATATTTATTCTGCTCTGCTTCAACGTATTGAGCACTGTTCCACGCGAAAATCGATTTGCTACTTCCTATATATATATATACATACATATATATATATATATATAGATAGATATTAAACTAGCCTTGATGTTCAAGGTAACAACTTCACGTCCAATCTAACTTTAATTTATGAAATACCTGTTCTCACTGAATCTTGCCGCTGCTTGTCAAACTCGAGTCTCACATCATCTCCAATCAGCGTAAACGAAGCCCACTCAGACATTTTGTTCAAGCCGTTTTTTCTCATCCACTTCATGGCATGATGAAGGGATTCACTGGCACTTCCACCTTCAATGAGGTGTTCGTAGAACCGAATCATAAGCTGCTATGTTGCTGAGTCTGGAATGGCCCACAGCGCAACCAACACCGAGCGAGCACCGGATCCTAAGAACGCACGGGCAATTCCTATAACTCCCTCGGCTCTTATCTCTCCACTTCCACTGTGACAGCAGCTAAGTACCACCAGTTTAGCTCTGACTTTCACTCGTGAGACATCAGCCATCGTCAACATGTAAGCTTCCTTCGGTGGGGTAACGTTTTGACTGTTGGGAGTAGGAATGGGGGAGAGTGCAATTTCTCCTCTTTCCGCGTTACCATGGGCAGCAAAATGTATCAAGCTCACTGAACTTATCCGCTCAAGTACCGCCTGCTTCGTTGCTTTCTCTTCAACTAGAGGCGGAACACCCACCAGTCGTCCGACCATCTCCGCTTCTTTTCTTGCACCTGGCAATGATTGCAGCCAATTAACCTTGGGATTGCCTATTACCAAGGCACCAGTGTTGCTGTGATAGTCCTCTGGACTATCTTGAATGTTCTTTAGTGTAGTCAACGAAGGAATGATACGGATCTTATGACTCTCTGACAAGTATTCGGCTCCTTCCTTTTCACTCAGGGAAGCAAAGGGAACTTTGTACAACCTGCGGTCAGGAACAATAATGACTTCAGGCTCATCAAGCAAATCATAAACGGGAGCAATGAACATTTTGTAACACAAATATAGACTTGAAATCACTTTCTCGTCCTCGTCCTCGTCCTCGTCCTCGTCCTCGTCCTCCTCCACGAGTCGCAATCTTGCTGAGCTCTTTTGCGCGGGGGAGAGAGGTTGCAATTTAATCGTACTTAAAGACCGATCTTTAGTGGGCAAAATACCAAGACTCCGGAAATTATCATCCAAAAATTGACTCAAAGACAAATCTTTGGGTAACCCAGCCTGAACTAGATTCTCCTCTGGTGATACTCTTCTATAGTGAAGGACTCCACTTGTTTTCAAGATCCACAAATGCAGACGATTCTGAAAATAAGAAATGTACAGACAAGTACAGTTTTTTTTCTTTCTTAAAATGTTCTCAATGCCAAACCAAGATTGTGGATTAGCAGAGATGTGCGTTTCAACCGAGTACTTCTCTTCCATTAAGTCTGATAGGCCTCTAGCTCGACCCAACTCCTCAACATAAAGAGCATCCCGAGCATTTCCGGTGTCACAAAGCAAAGTACAAAGCAGTTTGTAGGGAAATATTCCTGTGTGCTCCAGAAATGATGTTTTGAACTGATCATTGGCGCCCAAGAAATATCTCAGCTCCTCATACTTTTCAATGCACAGATGAAGACACGACAGGGAGTCTTTGATTTTATATTGATATAAATACAAAACGGCGTAACTTCCAAGGATTTCGAACTCTTTTCTTCCATCTCCAATATCTCTGGATATGAATAAAGCTTTCTCCAAGCATTCTTCCGAAGCTTCAAAATCACCAACAGTTATAAACACAATTCCAAGGTTTCCAAGAACTGCTGCTTCCCCTTCCTTATCACCAATTTTAGTTGTGATGGCAAGTGCTTTTTGGAGATACTCTTTAGCCTTGTCGTATTGGTCAAGCGACCCAAACACAGTACTTAGGTTTCCATAACATGATGCTTCCCCTCCTCTGTCGCCAATTTCAGTTGTGATGACAAGCGCTTTTTGGTGATACTCTTCAGCCTTGTCGTATTGGCCAAGCGACTTAAACACAGTACCTAGGTTTCCATAACATGATGCCTCCCCTTCTCTGTCGCCAATTTCAGTTGTGATGACAAGCGCTTTTTGGTGATATTCTTCAGCCTTGTCGTATTGGCCAAGCGACTTAAACACAGTACCTAGGTTTCCATAGTCAGTTGCCTCCCCTTCTCTGTCGCCAATTTCAGTTCTGATGACAAGTGCTTTTTGGTGATACTCTTTAGCCTTGTCGTATTGGCCAAGCGACTCAAACACAGTACCTAGGTTTCCATAACATGATGCCTCCCCTTCTCTGTCGCCAATTTCAGTTCTGATGACAAGCGCTTTTTGGTGATATTCTTCAGCCTTATCGTATTGGCCAAGCGACCGAAACACAGTACCTAGGTTTCCATAACATGATGCCTCCCCTCCTCTGTCGCCAATTTCAGTTCTGATGACAAGCGCTTTTTGGTGATATTCTTCAGCCTTGTCGTATTGGCCAAGCGACTTAAACATAGTACCTAGGTTTCCATAACATGATGCTTCCCCTTTTCTGTGGCCAATTTCAGTTGTGATGACAAGCGCTTTTTGGAGATACTCTCCAGCCTTGTCGTATTGGCCAAGCAACTTAAACACAGTACCTAGGTTTCCATAGTCAGTTGCCTCCCCTTCTCTGTCGCCAATTTCAGTTCTGATGACAAGCGCTTTTTGGAGATACTCTTCAGCCTTGTCGTATTGGCCAAGCGACTTAAACACAGTACCTAGGTTTCCATAGTCAGTTGCCTCCCCTTCTCTGTCGCCAATTTCAGTTGTGATGACAAGCGCTTTTTGGAGATACTCTTCAGCCTTGTCGTATTGGCCAACGGACAGAAACACAGTACCTAGGTTTCCATAGTCAGTTGCCTCCCCTTCTCTGTCGCCAATTTCAGTTCTGATGACAAGTGCTTTTTGGTGATACTCTTTAGCCTTGTCGTATTGGCCAAGCGACTCAAACACAGTACCTAGGTTTCCATAACATGATGCCTCCCCTTCTCTGTCGCCAATTTCAGTTCTGATGACAAGCGCTTTTTGGTGATATTCTTCAGCCTTATCGTATTGGCCAAGCGACCGAAACACAGTACCTAGGTTTCCATAACATGATGCCTCCCCTCCTCTGTCGCCAATTTCAGTTCTGATGACAAGCGCTTTTTGGTGATATTCTTCAGCCTTGTCGTATTGGCCAAGCGACTTAAACATAGTACCTAGGTTTCCATAACATGATGCTTCCCCTTTTCTGTGGCCAATTTCAGTTGTGATGACAAGCGCTTTTTGGAGATACTCTCCAGCCTTGTCGTATTGGCCAAGCAACTTAAACACAGTACCTAGGTTTCCATAGTCAGTTGCCTCCCCTTCTCTGTCGCCAATTTCAGTTCTGATGACAAGCGCTTTTTGGAGATACTCTTCAGCCTTGTCGTATTGGCCAAGCGACTTAAACACAGTACCTAGGTTTCCATAGTCAGTTGCCTCCCCTTCTCTGTCGCCAATTTCAGTTGTGATGACAAGCGCTTTTTGGAGATACTCTTCAGCCTTGTCGTATTGGCCAACGGACAGAAACACAGTACCTAGGTTTCCATAGTCAGTTGCCTCCCCTTCTCTGTCGCCAATTTCAGTTCTGATGACTAGCGCTTTTTGGTGATACACTTTAGCCTTGTCGTATTGGCCAACGGACAGAAACACAGTACCTAGGTTTCCATAGTCAGTTGCCTCCCCTTCTCTGTCACCAATTTCAGTTCTGATGACAAGCGCTTTTTGGTGATATTCTTCAGCCTTGTCGTATTGGCCAAGCGATCGAAACACAGTACCTAGGTTTCCATAGTTTCCATAACCGCCGCCTGGTTAGCTCAGTTGGTAGAGCGCCAGTCTGTTGTGCGGGAGGTCGAGGGTTCGGGCCCCAGACCGGACCAACACTCAGGGTCTTAAAATAACTGAGGAGAATGTGCTGCCTTTGTAATTGTACCAGCAAATGGTTAGACATTCAAGTCTTCTCGGATAAGGACTATAAACCGTAGGCCCCGTCTCCTGCATCTTCAGTGTTACATGGTCAGCAGGGGACGTTAAAGAACCCACACACTTGTCGAAAAGAGTAGGGGGCGTAGTTCCCGGTGTGGTGGTCTATCTGTTGTTTCATTGTACATTTCATGCATGGGCCGGGTGGGTGAGTGAGATTAAATATGGACTGATAGCGGCAGCCAGAGGCGCCTTTACAAGCTGACGTTCGATCTCACTCAATTAGAATTGTAAACCGCCTTGAGACAGTATGTGATATGTGCGGTATATAAATACACATTCATTCATTCATAGTCAGTTGCCTCCCCTTCTCTGTCGCCATTTTCAGTTCTGATGAGAAGCGCTTTTTGGATATACTCTTCAGCCTTGTCGTATTGGCCAAGCGACCCAAACACAGTACCTAGGTTTCCATAACATGATGCCTCCCCTTCTCTGTCGCCAATTTCAGTTGTGATGACAAGCGCTTTTTGGTGATACTCTTCAGCCTTGTCGTATTGGCCAAGCGACTTAAACACAGTACCTAGGTTTCCATAACATGATGCCTCCCCTTCTCTGTCGCCAATTTCAGTTGTGATGACAAGCGCTTTTTGGAGATACTGTTCAGCCTTGTCGTATTGGCCAAGCGACTTAAACACAGTACCTAGGTTTCCGTAGTCAGTTGCCTCCCCTTCTCTGTCGCCAATTTCAGTTCTGATGACAAGCGCTTTTTGGAGATACTCTTCAGCCTTGTCGTATTGGCCAAGCGACTTAAACACAGTACCTAGGTTTCCATAACATGATGCCTCCCCTCCTCTGTCGCCAATTTCAGTTCTGATGACAAGCGCTTTTTGGAGATACTCTTCAGCCTTGTCGTATTGGCCAACGGACAGAAACACAGTACCTAGGTTTCCATAACATGATGCTTCCCCTTTTCTGTGGCCAATTTCAGTTGTGATGAGAAGCGCTTTCTGGAGATACTCTTCAGCCTTGTCGTATAGGCCAAGCGACTTAAACACAGTACCTAAGTTTCCATAACATGATGCTTCTCCGCTCCTGTCGCCAATTTTGGTTGTCATGGCAAGGGCCCTCTCAAAATATTCCTTTGCTTTTAGGCTTTCGCCAAGTTTATAAAGCATAATTCCATACTCTCTGTGTAAGTCAAACAGTTTCCTCCCGTATCTTTCCGCACTTATGTAGTCAGAGATATGACGATAAGCGCAAAAAAGAATGTTATAGATGTCGCTGTAAAATTGTAGCAGTGCCGAATCAAATTGGTCTTTGCTGTTTTGATCGATGCAAGTTAGCAAAATCAAACATTCGCTGCATATCTCAATGGCTTTCTGAATGCGATCTGAGTTGAGCAAGAACAGGGCAACAAGTAAGGCGATGCTCATGAAAGGTGTCATGGCTTCTGCTGTTAGGTTTCCATTGCAATCCTCTCCTGTTATCAGGGAAACATTATTTTTATTAACATAATACTAAACAAAAAAAACAAAAAAAAAAAGAAAACGGACGGAGTGGATCGGTAATTTGCTCGAACATAACCACATCACTGGTCTTACCTTTGAAGACGGTAATCCAGTGACTGAAATATGGCAACAAGCAAATGACATCAGAGATAGGAGGTGGCTTGACTTTCAGTCAATAGTCATACTTAATAGTACTTCATATTTCTTTTGAGGAAGGGAGAGGTGGGGGATGAGTTTCGGTTTTGTACGTCACACTTTTGTGACCAATGATAGAATTGAACATGTAAAAATAAATTATTTCATTCTTTTTTTTAACAGGAAACGTCAGGCTTCTGTGTCCATCCATTTCGAAAATTGAAATTTCATTACAAGATCGATACCAACAGAACCAAAGCTTCTTTCTTTAAACGGTAAGCTATCTGTGAGCGATAATCAACTTTTCATGAACTGATATGGAAAACCGATCCGTAGTTTACTCCGCAGTGAATCTATTTCGGTTTTGTACGTCACATTTTTATAACTTCAAATCGACCATCTTTCGTTCCCCATACAAGTCCTTATGACGTGTTCAACTCTGGTAAGTTAACACCGAGTCACACAACGCGTGACGCTTTCATGAATTAATCGTTTGCTTTTTCTCGAGTGTGAGCTTGGGCCGCCTCTGTTGACATCAGTAAAGGACATTCTGCATGATTGATCACGTGATTGTGGGAACCATCAGTTTCTCAAACTAAACAATGCTGAACAATGTTAGTTACATTATGGTTGAAATTTATTGTATGAAACCTTAACTGTTTTAAGAAAGCCATTTAACGGTGGAGATATGAAGCATCCGATCAACGGAAAAGTACGCCTATACTACGTATGCAGTAACATTGAATTTAAGAAAGTCTTAGTTTCTCTCAGAAAATTAAAACATCTCTCTTCGTGAGCGCGCAGCGTCATGACTTATCTTCTTATGCGAGGCTCTAGCGCTTAAGCAGACAAAAAAACAGATTACGGCGTTTAGAAAAAAATATGTACCGTAGAACCCGACGCTAGTATCTAAAAATTTAAGTGAATGGTGTCTCGACCATGAAACGTTTGTGTACAAGTAGAAAACGGAAATTCAATTGGAATCTACCGCGATCTCTGAATCGATCGTTAAACTCTCCTAAAAAAGTGTCAAGTTAATAGCCAGTGCAGATCATAGCCTCTGGAAGACCACGTAATGAAGCACTACGCATTTCCTATGATGTCAGCGTGGGACAGTCTAGTTTTATGATCATCAATTTCTCAAATTGAACGATACTCAATAACCTTGTTTTAGTTAATGAGGATAAATTATACGGTATAAAGCCACAGAAATTTAAAAAATTCGCCGTAGAATCAATTTATTTCACTGTGGTGACGATTCAATCGCGCCATCAACCGCTTTAATGAAGGGCTAACACTCGAAACGTAACATATTGCAAACATAAAGATCAGGTACTGGATAAAGTAAATAATAAAGGGATAAAGTAGGTACTGGGCTTTGCCATAAGAGCCTTACCTCTCTACAGTTACTAAATGACTAAGGCTGATAACAACCGAGTGACTACAAAAGATTTTCAATCGCACTTACCAAGATGTTGACAATGTGGCTGATGCTTTCAAAATGAAACAACAAAAATAACGAATTACTTTTCCCAACCTTCCGAAACTTCCGCTGTCACAGTGTTTAATGCATCCAGATCACCTGTGTTCAGGATATTCCCTTCCCCCTCGGGGCTAATCGAAATAAAAAGAAAAGTTTTAAATTGCATATTTTTTTGTGTGCCTGTATGCCCGTCTATCGCATCCCATTTAGGTTAAAAATTTTTAACAGTTAGTGGTCATATGATAAAATGCTTATTGACAGAATTTGGTGGGACCAGTGGGGAAAATATTTAGCTGAGGGTCATGAAGAAAGGACCTCGCTACGCCCCTACCACTCAATCAATAAGTACAAAGTATTTCGGTTTCGTACGTCACACTTTTATCGGTCATGATGTAATTGAAGATGGAAAATGAAAAGTGTTATTCTATTTCCAACAGGAAATGTCAGGCTTACCCCTTTGAGAGGTTTGATTTTCATCACAAGATCAATCACAGTACAACCTAAGTCTCTTCTTTTTAACGCTAAGCTATCTTTGCGTGATAATGGACTCATTGTCTTCGTGAACTTTTCATTTTCTAGCGGGTGTGATTTGCATGATCGAAGCCAAAACTACTAAAAAAAAACCAAGTGACTGTAATTCGGTTTTGCAAGTCACACTTTTATAACTAATGATGGTTATAAGATAATTAAGATGGTTCGCACGCTCTCATAGGCCAACTAGTTAGTTTAGATGAGGGTATGTAAACACAGCTTGTTTGGACGTCACACTTTCAATGTTTGCCGGCGCAATTTGAAAACATTTCAAACTCAAAGTTTTCCCAATACTCGCACAGTAATCTCAAGTGTAAGTGATAAATATTGGAATTGGAGGAGTATGTGCTAATTTTTGATCTAGGGTTTGGCTTCCATCCCTTCCCCAGTGAGGAATAAGAAGAGGGAAAAAGAGGAACTAGCACTCTTTTGCCTGCCTTGATGACCATGAACTGTGTCGTGGGAGTTCAAGTAAAGACGACAAATATGCAACAAAATGCGCAGAAAACATCGAAATGTAAGGAAACAAGGAAAAATTCTGGAAAAAAACATTTTGTTCTACGCACCCTACTTTCAAAGAAACACTTGGAAAACTGTATATCACTGAAAAGCTTATAAAGTGTTCAAGAAAGTTTTAAAAGTTTGTTTTTTTCCCCAGCAAATTTAATTTCAATGTTTTCTCTAAACAAAGAGTAAATGAAATGGAAGTTTGAAATTTGACCAGATCTTGTTGACAGTAACCTCAAATCAAAACTCACAAATCACGGCAGTAACAAAACAGTGTTTTTGTGGGATTTCCCGCACTTTGTCAAGGCCCGCGAAATTGATTTCTTTATTTATTTATTTATTTGTCCACGAGAGAGGTGCTTGTCACGTGGTTTCTATTTGCGTTCAGTGAGCCGTTAAGACTGGATTCCAGTCGGCGTTTTTTCATAATGTATTGTACGGCGGTCATTTCTCTTCTCAGTCGTTGGGTTTTGGAGAACTTATTCGGAATTTCATGTTTGTTTCTTGGGGATTTTTGTTTCCAAGGTAAGGATAAGTCATTTCATATTTTCACGGGTTCTTTGCGTGCTTTAACTTTTCAATTTTGTTGTGGGAGCTTCACGATTAAGCTCTCACGAAAGGCAATTACGTTTGTACACCTGGTTTGTGTTCTTTCTTTCATAATCTGAGGCGTTTGTTTCGTTATTTCTTCAGGTGTCTATAACAGAAGAAACGCGGCTTGTGTTCAGTGCAGGTTGCACAGGAGCTTTTACGCTTTCACAAGCCAACATTTATTAGCTTGGACCTTCGGTGCGGGTTGTGCCAGATTGAAAGGAGTCATTGTACTCTCGCAAGCCAACATTTGTCGGCTTGAATGTATTTGTGCGGGTTGCGCTTCAAAGAGTCTCAGGGTGTCTCAAAGTGTCTCACGAGTGTCTCAAAATGTCTCACGAGTGTCTCAAAGTGTCACAAACTGAAAGAAACTATTGTTTGCCTTGAACTGTCAAGAGTGTTATCTATTTTAATAAACTGAGTTTCTAGTTAGTTGGATTGTTGTTGTTGCTCGCTCAAGCACACAAGTAAATATGGGGATCTCCATTGACCAATTCCGTTCAAGGATTGGATCTCGTGAAGATTTACATCCTGATTTTAGTGAAAACTATGACCTCTCTGATGATCTCAACATTCCATCAACATCGCTGAATAATGAACCACTGATATTGAATGAATTACCTGATTTCGATTTTCGTCAAATGGTCCAGACACCCGATTAAGAGCAAAAAGGAATTTTTCATCACATTTTACATCAGATTAAAACCTCAGAAACCCCTTTCTACTGCTTCCTCAGTGGAGGGGCTGGTGTTGGCAAATTGCATTTAACAAAAGCTTTGTATCAGGCAGTACTTAAGTATTATAACACTAGAGCTGGTGATGATTTTCATCAGATCAAAGTTATACTATTAGCTCCAACTGGTAAAGCTTAAGGGTAACACTCTTCATAGCACTCTGGACTCTAAGACAAATACCCAATGATCCAAGAAAAACAAAACAGTGAGCCTCAACCCTTTGTCTTGCTGAGGGTGAAAGAACACACCTTGTCATGAATGTACGAACTGAAGATGGCATGACAAATGGTGCTGGAAATGTTGTTAAACTAGTTCAGTTACATCAACAAACCAAACCATCTGGTATTGTGTGGGTACAATTTGACCACTCAGATGTAGGTCAGAAAACAAGGAATGAAAAAAGACATTTGTATGTACAAGGAATTGAACACACATGGACCCCAGTAAACCCTGTGACTACACAGTTTGCGGTAGGTAGAAACAGAACAGCACAAGTTGTTAGAAAACAATTTCCACTGCATCCCGCAGCAGCAAAAACAATTCACAGGTCACAAGGTGATACTGACAGTAGAATTGTTGTGGATTTTAGTACCAGAAATACTATTCCACACATACATTATGTGGGACTCAGTAGAGTGACTGCTATAGAAGGCCTATATATTTCTGATTTGTGTGAAAGCAAGATTGCTGTTAATCCAGATGGAGATATTAAGAACAACTGCAAAACTTAAGCTTTGCATCACCCCTCTCCATGACATAACATTTTCCCTTCTTAAACTGTGTTATCTTAATGTAAGGTCTCTTCACAAACACATAGAAGATATACGTAAAGACTTTATTTATCTAAGTGCTGATATCAATATTTTCACAGAAACAAGATTTAATTCTCAAGATAATAATGACATGTATGACATTGCTGGTTTTGTTCTCTTCCGTAATGATAACCTTAATTCCAGCAATGGATCAAGGTCTTATGGTGGTACAGCTGTGTACAGTAAAATCCCATACTTACCTGGATACCCCTATTGTCACAATATACATGGTGTTGAAATAACAGTAATTAAGTTAGCAAGTCTTGAGGATTGGACAATCATAGGGATATATCACTCCCCAAACGTGCCTGTAAGACAACTTTATGAAGCAATAACTGAGGTATTAAATAACATTTCACCAGACAACAATATCATTACTGGAGACTTTAATATAAATTGGCTTGTTGATCGAAACAGACAGAAGACCTTTGTATAATTTACTAGTGAGGGATAACCATTACAAGCAGTTCATATCAACTTATACAACTGACAACAACACAGTAATTGATCATATATATACAAATATATCTAACATTGATATACAAGCAGATGTTTTAGAAACATATTTCACAGATCATAAAGCTGTTTGGGCCTCATTTCACGGTGTCCTATAACAAATTACTTTATCATGATGTACATTGTTTTTAAGTTAAGAGAGCAACAAAAGAAAGCAGTAAATAGTTATGAAAAGAGTTGTTTCCCTTTTTTCAGAGGAATTTGTAATGAGAAACTTGCAAAACTATTAATAAGGAAATGCTGCTTATTCATTTGGTACCAGAACAGGCCTTTTAAAATTAAGTTTGAAGTCATCTTTCTAAGAGTTGTCCAGTTTAACAACCATTTACAAAAGACAAAAATAATCTACATAACACACAGTCTTGAAATTTCAAGGCAGCTTCTTCAGCATCTTGGCTAATTTCTAACTGCAACCTTTATTGACAACCCTGCATTAAACAATTATTCCACAGTTAAGTCTGAAAATCATAATAGCGCCAGGACTTTGGACTTACTTCTTCGGAAGGATAGATCTCGAGTTCGAAGCCGACTAATTACGAAGAGTCCACGCTAATTTGCATATCGCAGAGCGCCCACAAGAACTCGTTTCTACGCTATCGTGTTTCCACGAGTTAAAAAGTAGTAGCAGAAATTTTTTTTCAATGACTGTTACGAAAATATTTACTGCTCCAAGTATTCCCAGTATTGCCGTATAAACAAATAAATAGCCTAAGCCACCAAGAGGTAATTTATTTGTTGAAGACGATTACCAAACGTTCAAAAACACGCCAAAAAGCTTCCAGGGAGGGAGGGAGGGAAAGGCATATTGCTTGATAAAAGTATAAGTTAATACCCCAGATCCCTCCTGTGAATCTGTATTTGTTCAAATAATTCCCGCACAAAAATTACTATTCAGACTGTTGATTCCAGGCCTAATATCACCCCTGTAGTACAGTTGACTCACGGTGAGCGACAGGTTTGCTTCCGCTCAAAAACCCCTTGCAAACACTTTGTCAATGAAATCCCACACAAGTACGCATTGCGGACTTATTTTTTTGTTACTGCCTTCCCTACATTACAAAACTGAAGAAACCGTTTGTTCATTGCGGCTGAACGAAAACAAAAATCATGCTGCCTAGGTCTCGAAGGCAGGGTAATTGATTTATTTTTCAAAAATGACATTTAGTTGCCCTTTTGCTGTGCCCTGAGCAAATGCCGAGTTAATCAAGTCGACTTTGAAATTAACGCAGGGGTCATATCATCGAAAGAACTCGGTGACACTGATTGCAAAATGAGAAACTTTCAAAGTGAGGCTAAAAGTTTTTCAAGATAAACAAACAGTGACGTGGCTTGATTAAATTTCCTGAACTTAAGAGTCATCAGATATATTGACAACTGACATACTTAAACGTTAAGTGAAGTACATATGTATTCAAATTGAGGAAACTTTGAGTAAATATTGATTGAAAGCGAAGGTAATTGATTAATTACCAAAATTACCGACCAATTGCCTAAATTTAGATAGATTTTGCTTTTTGATGTTTCTCAGATATCACTGGCTAATTTTCAGCTGGTTAAGATGTCACTTTTTTACCTACGTATTTTATACCCTTCTTTAACTTCATTCGCTTGCAGTTTATCATTTCTCTTTATCGGAATAGTGGTTAAGATATCCGTGCTTATCTGTTCAAGTTACCAAATTTTCCAGCTTTTGCATGATTCAATTCTGATCTATTCAGATTCACCGTAAAAAGGAAATAAACAACTGGTTTCCTTGGTTTCCCATCCTGTTATCACTGAAAACTTTCCACTTGAATATTCTCTTCGCATATCTTTTTTTCCCTCTAATTGCTGCTTCCTGTTCTCTGTTTTTGCACTTAGCTTGTTTTGAAGCCAAAACAAAGGTAAAAATACAAAATATACCACTAAAAGATAATGACAACTTAAGTAATTAGAAAAAAGGCTCTAAAACGGCAAATTACGAAAATAGGCGGTCATTCAAGGCTGCTGTTTCTCAGTGAAGGCGAGGCCCCTCTTTAATGAGGAAAATGGCTGTTGTTCAGTTGTGTATTTTAGCGCTGTTTGTGGCTTCCACAAAGATTAGTAGTATGTATTACATGTATTGCAACATGATCATACTCGATGGCAAAAGAAATTACTATGTTTTCTACAACTACAATGAGTCCGCGGACACACTGGAGTTTATGGTGCAAATCAGTTTAAGTTGGTTTCGGTGTTGCTGAAGTAGCATCAAATAAATATATGTTATTTGCCAGCCCACGGCCTCGGGCGGTACTTAAGACAGTTGGCACAGTTTTTCCCAATACAGACTGACTTAGACTGGTGAATAACATCTTTATTTTTTTCCTTAAACTGAACTAAATTCCTTCCAAAACATCCCGAATGATTTAGGCTGTAATTACAGCAGGATCCTCCATAAATTGAGCAATATTTGAGCGGGTAAATGATAGTTAAAATAGAGGTGATGCAAATTAAAGAGAGATGCTGCATCAAAACATTTCCATGTACGTAATGAATAAGATAAGGGTGATTTAAAAGGCTTCCTAACAAACTTTAAAACATTTTTACAAGTATCTGTCACAATCTGACACAAGTTAATTGAAGAGCGCGTAAGAAAAAAAATGAAGAAGAAGTCACGACAATGTTTTCTTCAAAAACAGTCAATGATCTGACGGAAAGTATTATTCACTCTCGTCGACGATTAATTCATGTGCGAAGATTTACTGCTGCTCATGAAGTAAATGGCGAGGAAAATAATTGCAAGTAAATTCAAATTTTCTATTTTGAAGTTGTAAGAGTTTGCTCGTTTGTTTGCTGCAATGGCGTGTGTAAATCTGGTCTTTCCTTCACACAAAATCTAAATTCGAATGACACACTTCAACGAGACACAAGGGGATTTAATGCGTATATTTGTTGTAGAACCGAAAACTTCGCTCGTCCTTTTACAACGAACAAATTGTTTGAGAGAACTAGGATATTAAATGAATGAAGGTTCAATCGATTAATTCAATTTTGACCAAATACCTCACGTTTTAACTTTCTAAGTATTTTTTGTGAAGGATTGAAATTAATTACAGACAGGTTTTAGGCCGCTTATTAACCAATTTAATGGCACTTTAGCTTATACAAATTAATTTCGAAACCGATATTTTTCTGTCTACAAAGGTGATTTGAGAGAGAGAAAAGAGAGGATTCATAAGTTAGTAATAGGTTTGAGTTAGTGACCGACGTCTTTGCTTAGAAATACTGCCTGTCGGGAAAAACGGATACGGACCGCGCAAAGAACCAATCAGATTGTAGGATACGTTACCGTGCCCTCTGAGAAAAAAATAAGGGAGAGTTAATGAGAGGGAGATATGGAGAGCGAATCAGCATTTCCTCAAACGATGTGAGTGTTCCAACTCTAGCGAATGAATTTCGGATTTGTACATCACTCTTTTATAACCACTGATGGAATTGAACATGTAAAAATAACTTATTTCATTCCTTTTAACAGGGAACGTCAGGCTTCTGTGTCTATCCCATTGGAAGATTTTCACCCCAAGATCGATACCTGTAGAACCAAAGCTTCTTTCTTTGAACGGTAAGCTATCTTTGCGCGATAATCAACTTTTCAGACTGATGGAAAACCAATCCGTAGTTTACTCCGCAGTGAATCTATTTCGGTTTTGCATATCACCCGTTTCAACTTCAGATGGATTTGAGCATGCAAAAATGAAACATTTATTTCCTCTTATCAAGGAACCTAAGGCTTCACGGTCCATCCCTTTGGAATGGTTTGATTTTCATCACAATGTCCTCGTGAACGTTTCGTTTTCTAGCGGGTGTGATTTTCACGATCCAAGACAAAACTACAAACGGTTATAAGATAATTGAGATAGTTTGCACGCTCTCATAGGTCACTGAAAGACAAACTAAAACCAGAAGTGAAGCTGATTCACATATAGTCCGACCTATCAAACCTAAAGCTTTCGCGACTCCAGATTTACCGCAGGAACGAGATGCTGTTGTTGTGTTCAAATCTATTCTGAAAAGAGACCACAGTCTAGAACAAATCAAATGCACCCCTTTATCGGGTGTTAATCATACTACAAAAAACTCTGATAAAAGTTGGTTCAAAGCCAATGCAATGGGAGTTAACAAACTTAACAGTCTCATGAAAACAATAGCTGAAAAAGACGGTCTTGACAACTCTCACCGGTATCCAGTTACCTCGCCACCAAGCAGACTCGCCACCAGCGAACTCGCCACCAAGGAACGATCTCGCCACCAACGTACTCGCCACCAAGCGAAGTCTTCTCGCCACCAACCACCAATAAAGAGATTAGTCGAGGAGAGTAGGATGTTCGGCTGATAAGTTTGTTCGCAAAAGTCATGATCAACATATGAGCTGCTCTTCTAGATTTAATACTCAATAAAGTTTGTTGTTATTTTGCCGCGGGGAAACTGGGTAATATAATTCGACCGAATATTGAATAAGTTCCCTTGACAACATCACAGACGTCGAAATTTGCATACAGATAAGTAAACAAACTCGTGAGTCAATTCGTTCGAACTTATAATATCACAGACGTCGAAATTTTCATACAAATAAGCAAACAAACTCAGGAATCGATTGGTTCGAACTGTTAACTCTCCTTGGGAAACAACTGTAGTTGCCTTAGGAAAGCTTCAGTCCATCGACGCTTACAATTTCTCGCACCGACTTGACAATTTCTCGCATCTAGTTTTAATACAACTGCTATCGAGTTTTATTTCATCACTTATTTCTTCCCATGAAGTTTCATTTTCTCTCAAGTAAGTTTTTATTCCTCGCATCGAGTTTTGCAATTTCTCCTTGCTTACGTGCAAAAGAAAAACACGATACGTTTCGATGTCAATGAGTTAGGAACGGAACACATCTAACACGTCCCTGAAGGTCATAATTTAAATACAGACAAGCGCACAAACGTATCGGCCGATTTGAATTGTGCTCGTTCGAACATCCTACTCTCCTCGACTACTTTATTCTAGTTTATCTCTTTATAGGTGGTTGGTGGCGAGAAGACTTCGCTTGGTGGCGAGTACGTTGGTGGCGAGATCGTTCCTTGGTGGCGAGTTCGCTGGTGGCGAGTCTCCCTGGTGGCGAGGTAACCGGTAAGGCTCTAGCTAGCAATAGTCATGCTAAGTTATGCTCTCATTTCAGTTTCTGGTTGGAGGAAAAAGTGTTGATATTCAGCGTACTCTGTGTTCTTTTTGTTTTCAGTCGCCTCAATCACATTTGTGAACAGACAAGATTTACATAGCTGAAATTATCTCCATTAGCAAGAAGTTTGCCCAACAGTTTGCCGGTACCTATCTTAATGCAAACATATCCCGGCATACTTTTTGAAACTGATATTATCTTCAAAAGTATATACTTCATTTGCATCTCATGTTTATTTGAATAAAAACGAGACAAACAACTCTGACAAATTTGGTCAGCACTCACCAAATAATTATCAAATATGACAATGCTGCATAAATATTTACAAAAACTTTAAGAAATGACGTTCTGAAAGTTGAAATCTTTATACCTTTACACATAGTTGTTTGATTTATTTTCTTACAAAAGTTTTCAAATGACGATGAAATATAACGAATTCAGAGTAATAAACAACGCCCGGCTTTGAAGTTATGAAACAATTAAAAAAGATAAAAGACTGTGTCGCCCACATTGAAGATGATCTGTTGAGTAAAGAGAATCCGAGTCAATGTCACGATTTTAAGTCAAACGAAAGAAAAGGTAGTACTACAGTTAACACAATGCTAAATTATTGACAGGTTTAGTTTTGGCATTTGATTTACTGAACAGCACTACACTTACTTCCGTATATCGTCTTTCTGGCTAACACCTTACGAGGTCTTACGACAATGTTTGAACTCAGGGAGCTTATAACAGGCATTTTACAGTTTACTATTTTTTTCCCATTGGAAACAGTGCTTGACAGAACAGGATCTAATGGGTGATGGTAAGAATATGGACTCCCAAAAAAAAGATTGGGCGAGGACTTTGCGAAAGTACCAAAGCTGAGGGGTACATTGACAGTTCTAGTTGTCGAACTGGTTTGTCACTAAAACTAAATATGTGCAATCGTATTTTACAAGTTTTCTTAGTCATACCTTTAGCTAGCTCAGTGCAGGCCTTTAAATTCGATTTGACATTCTTCATGGCCTCAAGATCATTTGCTTTGACTGGAACGTTTATAACTTCAAGGCATCCAGCATTTTCCAATAGAGTGTCAAACCATGATGGTTGAAGGTCAAAATAATCTTTGCCTAGATAAAAGATAAATCAATTTTTGTTTTAGTTATGATGGCAATGCTGAGAATTTCGTTTAAGCATAAAGATACCTGGGATTTTTAGCTTACCAAACCAAAGTGAATTAAATTGAGCGAGACACTTTTCTAAACCGCCGCATAAACCGTGATCTTGAGCAAGGAAGCAAGCTAACTCTTTTCAATTAAATTACCTCCTCCGAAAAAGGGTTGATCTGACTGGATAAGTCACGAGTCTTTAATGCAGAAGAAATCGTCACAGTTTGAGCTTAAACAAAGTTTGAAGCAGGGTTTAGTGTTCGTTTTGTAACGCCTCTAGCTATCTTGGAAAAGAAGTTCACCTTAATACCAGACGGGTTTGTCACTTTCAGAATACACTGCTTCGTATAGCTGTGGACTATCACTTATATAGAATGGTATTTTAAAATTTTCCATCTTCATACCTTTAGCTGGCTCAACTGTGGGGGCCTTTGAATTTGATTTAACATTCTTCATGGCTTCAAGATCTTTTCCTTTAACTGGAACGTTTTCAACTTCAAGACATCCAGCGTTTTGGGATAGAGTGTCAAACCATGACGGTTGAAGGTCAAAATAATCTTTGCCTAGATAAAAGATAAATTAAGTTTTGTTTTATGATTGCAATGTAGAGAATTTCGTTTCCACATAAAGATACCTAAGATTTTAGCTTACCGAACCAAAAGTGAATTAATTTCAGCGAAACACTTTTTCTGAACCGCCGCAAAAATCGTGACCTTAAGCATTCGATAAGAGAACAAGTTAACTCTTCAATTAAAGCTACCTCCTCTGAAAAATGATTGATCTGAGTGGGTAAGTCACGAGTCTTGAATGCAGCAGAAATCATCACAGTTTGAGCTTGAACAAAGTTGGAAGCAGGGATATGCGTTCGTTTTTATGCCTTTAGCTTTCTTGGAAAATAAGTTTAGCATAATACCAGAGGAATCTGTGTTATTTTTGTATGATGTAACACCTCATGAAGTTGCTCACTGAATTTGAGTCAGGCCAGTACATTGTAAAAGTACTAAAGCTGAAGGGTACATTGACAATTCTAATTGGCTTAATAGGTTCTTCACGCTCAGAAGACACTACTCCGCACAGATGTGGACTATCACCTATGTAGAATCGTATTTTAAAGTTTCCATCTACATACCTTTCTTCATGGCTTCAAGATCTTTTGCTTTAAGTGGAACGTTTTCAACCTGAAGACATCCAACGTTTTTTGATAAAGTGTCAAACCATGACGGTTGAAGGTCAAAATAATCTTTGCCTAGATGAAAGATGATTAAAAAAATCAAAGCCGATATATGGAAGAACATGCTATCAATTCTGAGTATCTAACTGTTTTGTTACTCGTAAGACTACACTGCTTTCGCGCAGGTGTGGACTGTAGAGGAATGGTAATTTACAAGTTTCCTTCTTCATACCTTTAGCTTGCTCAGTGAAGGCCCTTGAAGTGGATTTAACATTCCTTATGGTTTCAAGATCTTTTGCGCTAACTGGAAAGTTTTCAACTTTGAAACATCCACCGTTGTTGGATGGAGTGTCAAACCATGATGGTTGAAGGTCAAAGTAAGCTTTGCCTAGTTTAGAAAAAAAAAAAAAAAAGAAGCAGAAATAAAAAAAATAAAAGTGCATGGAAGTACTGTTAATGAAATCAAAATATTTATTTTTAGTGAAAGATGATGCAGACACCTCTTTCCTCTCCAAAAACAAGGCAGTCGTATCAACCGCGTTGTCACCACTCAGTTGATGCGACGCCATCCCAATTTACATACTCACCATTAAATATTTGTGGTTTGCTCTGAGACTCTTCTGCTTCTGTTTTATTCTTCTGGAAGGCAAAATTAAGGCCCCCCTCGAGCTCGGCAATGTTGTGCCTCGCCTCTTGCAGCTTTTCGTCTATTGATGCCATTTGCTTAACAAAATCAGATTGAGTTATTTGCCCATTTTGTTTTAGCTGGGACAGTTTTCCTTTGAGATCAGCAATGTCTTTGTCTGTCCCAAAGAGAGTTTGTTTAAGAAAGGCGATCTCCTTCTCTTTAGCTGTTAAAAAATAAATGAATATTTTAAGTACTTAGAATGTTAGATTGAATAAATTCAAGGTTTGAGTGATAAGGTAAACCGGGAAAACACGAAAAACGGAACTATTTATGACGGAACGAGAAGAAATAGGGAGGGGGGTGGGGGTAAACGACTTATTATCAATGGAGCATCGGAAACTCTTAGAAAAATGGCTCCCTAGTCCGCGCGCACTTTTCTTTTCATGCGTGCGTGACCACATAAAACTAACCGTTAATCTCAGTTTCAAGGTGGATGATCTTCTGTGTTAGTTGTTCCTTTTCTCTCGCAGACTGAAAAAAAAATTGCCAACATATTGATTTTTTAATTAACGAAATTAGAAGAGAGCAAAAAAGCTGGGATACAAAGCATTATCAACTTGCTATCCAGCGTGAAGATGGTGGAATGTCGAAGAGTGGCGTCATAATCTAAAATTTCATTTGCGCGCGCTTTTTCATCTCCCCACGAAGAAAAAAATGTTCAAACTCAGTTACCTGAACGCCTTTAATGCAGGAAAATTCTAGTTGCGTTGAATGTTTCTCCAATGTTGGACGGACTTAAAATTAAGCCAATTTTGGAGGGAACCGTTTTACAAGTCAAATCGGAACTAATTACAACCTATTTTCAAAGCTTATATATTGAATCAGGTAGTCTTGCGCGTTCGCCTTTAAAATCACTTGAACTTCCTTTGTTCTTGCTCCTTCGGATAACAAATTGTAACTTTTACAATAACTAAACCTAATTTTTAACGGAAGAAAAAAGAAGTGTAATGATGAGAAACGCCCACCTCATAAGCCATGATCCGTGCCCCATGTGAGGCCTCTAAAGGCTCATGATAATTCTCAGCAGAACGATTTGTGATATTGATTTCTTCATCAAATATTCTCGCGGAACAGGATTTCCTCACAGACTCTTTGTCACCTGAGTTGTTTTTGTTCATTTTGTAACTGATGTCTTCATTCAAAGCATTCGATAAACTAGAAAAATGCATTCTCTTTCACGGTGCTATAGCATGAACTGAGCTCTTAGTGCGAAACAAAGTTTCGATTTGTTTATGACTAGTTGCATGGTAACGTGTTTATGCCGTCACTTTGTGGCGTCACGCCAGATTTGAAGTATTAAGTCTGGGCACTAGAATTTTGTTGAAGCCAACCATAGTTGGCCATTATAATGCTTTTATAATGTTAAATCGATAATGGATAACACGTGAAATATCAGCGGACAACGATGTACATGGAACCCTTCACAGCAGAATAATTGATGTCATTGAGCGGGTTTCCTTCGTCCAAAGGAAAATGTGTGAACATTAAGTAAATTGTTTAAAGAATGCTTACTCCGTCTCCAGAGTGCCAGCGATCACGAAGGGGAAAATATCGAAAAAAACAAAAGAACTCCAAAGGACTTCAGGGGTGATGACTTTTACGACTAACGGTTTTAACGGTAATGTTTTACAATTAACTTTTAATACGACTAACGGTTAAAAATTCGTCAATTTTATACGTCCAACCGCTAATTTTCTTTGCCGTTTTACTTCGACTTTGTGCCTTCCAATAACCTCCCCTCAAATTTAAGTCGAAATGTTAAATAAGCATCCGGGCGCCTATTCGAGGAAATAGGGTAACTGATTTAGTTTGAGCAGAAGCTCAGAAATTACCCTTTGCATAAAACGAAAAGAATGCTGATATTTGTAGAAAGGAGCGAAAACGAAATACGTGTTTCATCCTAAGCTAAGACCTGTTAACATGGAGGTGAGGGACCCCAGATGGGTGATGTAACCCGCCTAGTCGTGGTAGAAAAATGGCCCGCGTTTACATACAATCTCACAGCCCCGGGTTGCCGGGGTGAAGTTTCTCGAGGTTGTAGTCGCGCTTGCATTTAGTGAGTTAAGATGTCACTTAATGGCGACGTGAGGTAAAACGGTACCGTTTATTTTTAAACGTTTATCAATTTTCATTTATTTTCCTCTAAGGTTTTCCCCAAAAGTCGACATGTTAACCGTTTCTGACGGTACGACGTCTTCACTTTGGCATAACAAAATCATTCAACACTGTCAGGGCTAATAAATTAGAGGATTCTATTTGACTGAGAGCTAAAATAGGATTATGGTTTAGTCTTCCTCTTCGACATAGGTGAATTGTTCTGAAGGTGAATTGAATATTTCTTCGGAGCGATTAAACCTCCTCTACACCTGCGAGAGAATTTCCGCTTTCTTCAGTAGGGCTCTATATTTTGACACTCATCTGTCTCAAGAAAGGCCCCGTGGCCCAATGGATAAGGCATCTGACTTCGAATCAGGAGATTCCAGGTTCGAGTCCTGGCGGGGTCGCTGTTGTTTTGGTGAAATAATCTTTGTATCTTCTGAATTTCTTTCATCCTTTTAATCGCTTTCATGAAGTTATTAGTCTGGATAAGAAATTAAGTTATGTTTGGTAGAAGAACATCGCCACACGTGCTTTTCAAACAAGTTATTTGTTTTTGCATTAACATGGAGGTGAGGGACCCCAGATAGGTGATGTAACCCGCCTAACCGTGGTAAAAAATAATGGCCCGCGTTTACATACAATCTCACAACCCCGGGTTGCCGGGGTGAAGTTTCTCGAGGTTGTAGTCGCGCTTGCATGTAGTGAGTTAAGATGTCACTTAATGGCGACGTGAGGTAAAACGGTGCCGTTTATTTTTAAACGTCCTATTTTCATCCTTATTATTTTATTTCTCAGGTCTTGTATACATTACAACAGCAAAAGCAAGAGGAATAAGAATTTATTGAATGAGTTCTTTGTTGATTGGGATAGATTTTATTTATGAGCATAATTCACGGTTTCTTCTGTGCTTAAAGCATTCTTTCATGCAGAAAGGCCCCGTGGCCCAACGGATAAGGCATCTGACTACGAATCAGGGGATTCCAGGTTCGAATCCTGGCGGGGTCGCTGTTATTTTGATTCTTTTATCATTTTTATTGCCTTTCACCAGATACCACAGGTGAGTCATCCTTTCGAGAAATGCAACCCCTCCCGGTGGAGTTATGATGCTTGTCACATTTGCTTGTTTTTGTCATTGCGGACTCTGGGGAAAAGTATGACCCAGCATTTCAAACAGCTGGAGTAATTAAGATTTTTGGTTCAAATCTCATGTTTCTGAGAGAGCTGACAGGACGGAGAGACTGAAGTGAGGAAAATCTTGCATTTGGGATACAATCTTTTGAATTATTTGTTTACGCAAGAGAACGGTGCTTTGAATGCAGTAGATTCGAGCAAGAAGTACCGCAGGTTGTAAAAGGTGTGATTCGTCAGAGCCCAAATTTCTCGGAGTTCTGGAAAATTTTGGCGATCAAGGCAACTGACAAAGGTACCCGTGAACTATCGGTACAATTTCTTGGCGATCATTTTTGGGTAAAGGGTTAAATCTCTTCTCGTCCTGGAAAAGATGGCGTTTGGGCAAGACTTCTATGGACAAATAGTTGAATATATTTGCAATATTCATTTACTAAGAGATTATAAATAGTTTGTATTTTCAACGACTTGAATCACAAAAAAATTCAAAATTTTTCCCTCCGAGTAGTGATAAATCTCTTAGAAAAAACATTTTTCGTTCGTTTGTAGATTTTTACACAGTTTTGATTCAACACATGGCTACCTCTTCAATTTAGAAAAATCAAAGCTGAATAACAATACAAATTCCCAAAAGTTTTATGGTTCAACTGTAATTTGATGCGTTAAGTTAATTAATAAACTAACAGTGTATTTAGGAACCTCAAGCAAACTAAGAGGGCTACGAAGACGTGGCAACACAAAAAATTAAATGGGCAAAACAATAGCTTAGCGCGTACATTTTAGAACTTTGTACATTTCTAAGCCGTCGTTTGTATGACCACAACGTGAAATAACCAAAGTTTGCATGGTCTGAGAACAGAACCGATGTGGCAAATTATTTCAGTTTTCATTTGGAACTCAATGCTGTAAGGGACGGTAAACACATCCAGCCTTTTGCAAAATTCTAACTACAAACATAAATTCATTTTTAATCGACATCTTGTTGGGCGTTTCCGTCCTAACTGCAGGGCGTGAAATTAATTTTTTTTTCTTATAGCCACTTGGCTCCTAAATTGTTCAGAGTGGTAGCCAATTCAAAAAAAGTTGGTCGCCATTTTCAAAGACTAACAAAACCTTTTGTTACGCTGTCAGCTTTGTAGATGGACCCTTCAAGATTAAGTTAGGGAAAAGATCTTTAACGTGCTACAAAGTGGACACTAGGATGGATGATATACAGCGTTCAAGCTCACCTAAATCCAAGATGGCGTCTAGTTATCGATCGAGATGCATGTGCCGCGTTTTGGAAACAAAATTAACGAGGAAGTTTGCCGCGGATTTACCTTTATTTTCGCATATCTTTTTAATTCACTATATCTCTTGGTAAGGTTATGATGAAACATTCTAGTCGCCAATTTGGCGACTAATTTTCAGGATTTGGTCGCCAAAGTGACAAATTTAGCCGCATTGGCGCCTGTATTAGGCGCGATTTAACGCCCTGAGGGGGGGGGACGTTGATGACACAAGGTCATACATCGCGAGCGCAAATTGATATGTAAGTAAACGATGAATGCAATGCAAAATATGGATACTTCTTTGTAGCGATATAAATCTGTTCACGAGAACAGAAATCCAGAGAAACTGTTTACTAGTACCAAACATGTCAGAGCTTGTTTCTTAGCAATCAAAACATTTGAAAGTTCCAAGTCCGTAGGCTCCCCATGTGAACTTTATGACAAACTAACCATCGAGAGAAAAAAATCGCAGATCACATAACCTTTATGTACAGTATTTAAATGGAATTAAAACTACTCGTACTTGTTAAAAGTTTCCAGAGCATTGTGGAGACCTGGATTAGAAATCAAGTCATATTTGGTAGCGGAGCATTACTACACGTGCTTCTCAAACTAATTATGTATTTTTCCATTGTGATAGGCTCCGGCTGAGGAGTATGTCCAAAAAGCGCTTGTCATCAGAACCGAAATTGGCGACAGAGGAGAGGAAGCATCATGTTATGGAAACCTAGGTAATGTGTTTAAGTCGCTTGGCCAATACGACAAGGCTGAAGAATATCACCAAAAAGCGCTTGTCATCAGAACTGAAATTGGCGACAGAGGAGGGAAGGCATCATGTTATGGAAACCTAGGTACTGTGTTTAAGTCGCTTGGCCAATACGACAAGGCTGAAGAATATCACCAAAAAGCGCTTGTCATCAAAACTGAAATTGGTGACAGAGAAGGGGAGGCAACTAACTACGGAAACCTAGGAACTGTGTTTAAGTTGCTTGGCCAATACGACAAGGCTGAAGAATATCTCCAAAAAGCGCTTGTCATCACAACTGAAATTGGCTACAGAGAAGGGGAGGTAACTGACTACAGAAACCTTGGAATTGTGTTTAGAACTGTTGGTGATTTTGAAGCTTCGGAAGTATGCTTGGAGAAAGCTTTATTGATATTTAGAGATATTGGAGATGGAAGAAAAGAGTTTGATATCCTTCTAGGTTACGCCGTTTTGTATTTATACCAATATAAAATCAAAGACTCCTTGTTGTGTCTTCATCTGTGCATTGAAAAGTATGAGGAGCTGAGATATTTCTTGAGCGCCAATGATCAGTTCAAAACATAATTTCTGGAGCACACAGGAATGTTCCCCTACAAGCTGCTTTGTACTTTGCTTGGTGAGACCGGAAATGCTCGGGATGCTCTTTATGTTGAGGAGTTGGGTCGAGCTAGAGGCCTATCAGACTTAATGGCAGAGAAGTACTCGGTTGAAACGCACATCTCTGCTAATCCACAATCTTGGGTTGGCATTGAGAACATTTTAAGAAAGAAAAATAACTGTACTTGTCTGTACATTTCTTATTTTCAGAATCGTCTGCATTTGTGGATCTTGAAAACAAGTGGAGTCCTTCACTATAGAAGAGTATCACCAGAAGAGAATCTAGTTCAGGCTGGGTTGCCCAAAGATTTGTCTTTGAGTCAATTTTTGGATGATAATTTCCGGAGTCTTGGTATTTTGCCTACTAAAGATTGTGAAGATCGGTCTTTAAATACGATTAAACTGCAACCTCTCTCCCCCGCACAAAAGAGCTCAGCAAGATTGCGACTCGTGGAGGAGGACGAGGACGAGGACGAGAAAGTGATTTCAAGTCTATCTTTGTGTTACACGTCTATCTGTTGTGTTTATTGCTCCCGTTAATGATTTTCTTGAGGAGCCTGAAGTCATTATTGTTCCTGACCGCAGGTTGTACAAAGTTCCTTTTGCTGCCCTGAGTGAAAAGGAGGGAGCCGAATACCTATCGGAGACTCATAGGATCCGTGTCATTCCTTCTTTGACGACGCTAAAGATCATTCAAGATAGTCCAGAAGACTATCACAGCAACACTGGTGCCTTGGTAATAGGCAATCCCAAGGTTGATGGGCTGCAACCATTGCCAGGTGCAAGAAAAGAAGCGGAGATGGTCGGACGACTGGTGGGTGTTCCACCTCTAGTTGAAGAGAAAGCAACGAAGCAGGCGGTACTTGAGCGGATAAGTTCAGTGAGCTTGATACATTTTGCTGCCCATGGTAACGCGGAAAGAGGAGAAATTGCACTCTCCCCCATTCCTACTCCCAACAGTGGAAACGCTATCCCACCGCAGGAAGCTTACATGTTGACGATGGCTGAGGTCTCACGAGTGAAAGTCAGAGCTAAACTGGTGGTACTTAGCTGCTGTCACAGTGGAAGTGGAGAGATAAGAGCCGAAGGAGTTATAGGAATTGCCCGTGCGTTCTTAGGATCTGGTGCTCGCTCTGTATTGGTAGCGCTGTGGGCCATTCCAGACTCAGCTACAGAGAAGCTGATGGGTCGGTTCTATGAACACCTCATTGAAGGAGAAAGTGCCAGTGAATCCCTTCATCAGGCCATGAAGTGGATGAGAAAAAACGGCTTGAACAAAATGTCTGAGTGGGCGTCGTTTACGCTGATTGGAGATGATGTGAGACTCGAGTTTGACAAGCAGCGGCAAGACTCAGTGAGAACAGGTATTTCATAAATTAAAGTTAGATTAGATGTGAAGATGGCTATGACTTATTGGTCGTTGACTGGATGGGGATCCTTTTTTACCTTGAGCATCAGGCTAGTTCAATGTATATCTTTATCTTTATCTATATATATATATATATATATATATATATATAGATAAAAATATATATATATGTATATCTACACACACTTTTTTTTCCTTTTTGGTGAGTTACTATCTTCGTTCTCTAGTGTAAAATATAGAATCTCACAGATGCCTCTCTACCAATGAGATACAAGTAATAGCCACTTATTTTTACATATTGTGCTTGGTATAATGGTATTTGCTTTATATCCAAAATATTAATTGAGGTAATAATAAATTGGGTTATTTAAAATTTTTTCTCAGTACAGGAAGAAAGACCCCGACAGAGTAAATAATGACAAGAACTCGAAGGGAACAGAGCAAAAAGACTTTTAGATGGATAAATTAAATAGGAACAAGAAGAGAAAATACTCTATCCAGTTTTTCCTTGACATTAAAAAAACAGCTATCCCAGGTTAGGGGAGATTTATTCCAATTTTTTGTGCTTTCTTTTCCAATATTCTCAGGAGGAGGTACTGGTTATGTACTCAATAATTTTTTGTTTTTCACGCAAAAATTATGTTCTGATATAATAAGCACGAAACAATGTTGACCTACGTAAGGCTTTTGAGTAAAACGAATTCAGTAAAGTTAACCGGATTCTGTTTTTTTTTTCTTTTTTTTTGACATCTCAAAACATTTGTAAACCTTTAGCTGAAATTCTAATAATAATCTATTTCACAAAAGTTTCCCTGATGGCCGGCATTAAACTATGATTTGATATCATGTTGTTAACTTGTGGCTACGCGATACGGAGAAATGGGTTTACTGTGGAAAGTCTGATATGCAAATATTCACTCGCTCACTGATTCACTCTGGTGTGAGACTGCTGGGAATAAGTACTTTGATCTTCTTTTTCTTGAAAAAGAAACAGAACTTACGGTTTTACTAATCACGTGAGGAAACTCGAAAACTTTTTGTTCTGGCCGTCGAAACATATATGTAATGAAACTCGTCAGGATTAGGCATCCTTATTTCTTGTTCATGAAAAATACAAGACATGTTTTAATGTCTTGCTTAAAAGCTTGAATTATTTTCTCTATTTTTTGCTTAAAAGCTTGAATTATTTTCTCTACAAAACTGTCGAAGGGGAAGAGACCGCGACGCAAAGCATGAAAGAGTAAACAAAGACAAAGGTTCAACGTGAATAACCTAACATTTCATTTTGGGAACTTTGAGGATCGATTAATCCATTTTCAAATCACGGGCGAAAAGCTTGTATTAATACAGAACAAATTTTCAAGTGAGAACCTAAGATAAATATTTAGGTATTGTAGCTTTTCGCAAGTTTGACGTCGGAATCCGATATAGATATTATTTTTTCCTACGCGTAGATTGCTTTTGAAATTCATGGCAAGGGGAGATATTTCGCCACGTGAAATTGACTTTTATAAACACGCACGTTCTTTGTGAAGTCTTAGATGCTGTGTCGTAAATATAATTGTCCACATGATGCCCTAACGTCGATTGCATTTACCTTTCCAAGGCGATGTCACTAAACTTCTGGATAAAAAGAAAAGCCCGCAAGATTTGGCCGAATTACCCTTAATCTACCCCCTTACAGTTACGTTGGTGTTAATGTCTATTTAGTCACCGGAAATTCATTGTAAAGGACAATAAAATTTCGATTAGTTCAGCCAATCCCTTGAGCACGCATATCGTCAAGTGATGTTCATTATGTTATTTCATAATTTTTCTTCCGTCCTTTGTCAACTCGTTCTCCATAATATTCACTAGAGTAGTTTGATGGTTACTGGTATGTCGTCAATATGAGCGTTCACTTATCTCACGGACGGGCGGAGATTGTATGCTTGGCTTGTAAGGGTCATAACTTTTTAGTGACTGGCCAAAGGGGGAACTGGTAAGTCATCTGTAGTAAGGGAAGTCATCAACAATTTTCGAGCGGCTGGAAAAAGGTTTGTGTGGTATTTTCCAGTGGTATAGCATGCACGATCATGGTGCCGCTTCTATCGTGCATTCCTATTATGGATCAGGAATTGCAGACCTATCACGGGGACAGCTGTCTGCTTGGTTGATTGGGACGATAGATTAATGCCAGGTGTCACTCTGGGGATGGGAATAACAGTGATGGCAAAGTAAGCTTAAAACAGCAGAAATCGTCAGAAACTGATATGGACACACAAGATGTGTGTACTTTTATTGATTTTACGTGTTAAATGTTGATTTCTCGAAATATTTCTGGTGATAAATCGACCATATTTCGCTCCCCATTCTATTCTTAATAACGAGTTCAACGCTCGTAACCTAACACCAAGTCACACAACCCGTGACGCTTTCATGAATTAATCGGTTGTTTTTTCTCGAGACGTGAACTCGGACCACCTCTGCTGACACTGATCAGTAAAGATCATTCTGCATTATGAATATGTCTTAATATGGGATTGATGTTAGTTTTTGATCACGTGATTGCTGAAACCATAAGTTTCTCAAATTAAACAATGCCTAACAATATCTTAACTACTGAGGTTGAAATATATTGTATAAAACCTTAACGGTTTGAAGAAAGAAATTTAACGGTGGAGATATAAAGCATCCGTTCAACGGTAAGGTACGCTTATACTATGAATGCAATAACAGTGAATTTAAGAAAGTTTCACTCCTCTGAGAAAATTAAACCATCTCTCTCCGTGAGCGCGCAGCCTCACAACTTATCTTCCTGTGCGAGACTCTGGCGCTTAAACGGAAAAAAAACAGATTACGGCTTTAGAAAAAATATGTACCGTAGAAACCGTCGTTAGTATCCAAAGGTTTAAGAGAAGGGTATCTCGACAATGAAACGCTTGTGTACAAGTAAAAATATGGCATTTCGAATCTAGCGCGATCTCTGAATCGTTCGTTCAACCCTCCTAAACAGATTCAAGTTGATAGCTGATGTAGAGTCATAGCCACTGGAAAACCACGTGATCAAGCACCACAGATTTCCTTCAGCGAGGGACATTCCGCAACATAAATAGAGGTCTGATTTTAGTTTTATGATTATCAATTTCTCAAATTGAACGATACTCAATAACACTAGTTAATGAGGATAAATTATACTGTATAAAGATACAGAGATTTGAGAAAACTGCTTAATAACGAATTTATTTCACTGTGGTGGCGATTCAATCGCGCCATCAACCGCTTTAATGAAGGGCTAACGCTCGCAACAAGACATAACTACATATTGCAAAAACAAAGCTCGAAAAAGCAGCTACTAGGCTCTGCCATAAGAGCCTTATCTCTCTACAGTTACTAAATAACTAAAGCTGATAAAAATCGAGTGACTAGGAAAGATTTTCAATCGCACTTACCAAGATGTTGACAATGTGGCTGTTGCTTTGAAAATGAAACAATAAAAATAATGAATTACACTCAGGACTTTTCTCAACCTTCAACTTCCGCTGTCAGAGTGTTTTAGGTATTTAGTTCTCGTGTGTTTTTTAGGTTATTCCCGTCCCCCCTCTAGGCTACTCGAAATAAAATTGCATATTGAAAACGGTTAGTGGTCTTATGTTAAAATGCTTATCGAACTAATTTTCCTTCCGGCCCTTCCACTCAATCAATAAGAACGCAGTATTTTGGTTTTGTACGTCACACTTTTATCGCTCGTGATGTAGTTGAACATGGAAAATGAGAAGAGTGATTCTTTTTTTAATAGGAAATGTCAGGCTTTAGTGTTTACCCCTTTGAAAGGTTTGATTTTCATCACAAGATAGATCACAGCACAACCTAAGTTTCTTTTTTTTAACGCTAAGCTATCTTTGCGTGATAATGGACTCATTGTCTTCGTGAACTTTTCATTTTCTAGCGGGTGTGATTTGCATGATCGAAGCCAAAAATCCCAACAAAACTTAGTGACTTTATTTTGGTTTGGCACGTCACACTATTCTAACTAATGATGGATTTGAGCATCCAAAAATGACACATCTTACTTTGTTTATCCGAAAACGTCAGGCTTCAAAGTTCATCCCTTTTAGTACGTTAGGATTTGCATCACGAGATCGATAAGATTGAGCGACAACTAAAGCTTCTGTCTTTAAACAGTAAGCTATCTGTGCGTGAAAACTGACCCACTGTACACATGAACTTTTCATTTTCTTGCGGGTGTGATTTGCATGATCGAAGACAAAAATAGTAACTGATATAATAGATAAAAAAAAAAAGAAAACGGACGGAATGGATCGGTAATTTGCTCGAACATAACCATTTCACTGGTCTTACCTTTGAAGGCGTTAATCCAATGACTGAAATATGACAACAAGTAAATGAGGAGGTAGCTTGACTTTCAGTAATAATCAATAGTTATACTTAATAGTTATATTTTTTTTGAGGAGGGGAGAGAGGTGGGGGAAATGGACTTCACTACAGTTACGTTGTAAGATCCGCGCATCCGGAAGGGACTTTCCTGAAAACTCCCAACGGCAATTCGCGCTGTTCAACCTTTTTGTTTCCTCTTTACCTCAGACAAGCGCAAGAAACTTGTAACTAGAGGGCACTAACACCCAGCGATCATTTGAATGATAAAAATGATATATGGCTTAGGTTCTTCCTTGTCTTTGAAAAATAACAAACAATTGCAAGCTTGACAAGCTTGCTTCCCATTTAATTTAGTATTTGTGTCAACATTACCTGATTTCTCCAAATTCGGGGAAATTTCGTTTTCCAAGGCTACACTGTCAAAACCAAACAAGTCACATTTGAGAATTATGGGCGCACTGTAGTAGAGGGAGGGTCTCAATGGGGTGATGGCTTTTACGGCTAACGGTTAAAATTTTGGCCATTTTACTAGTAACGGTTAACATAATTCCATGAGTTGTTACCAGAAATCTTTAACAACTCAATTCATAATTTGTTACCAGAAATTTTTTTTGAGGTTTGATTTTTTTTACGAATAAAGGTTAAAATTTGACGATTTGTAAGCTTAACGGTTAGATTTTTTTGTGGCCGTTTCATGGCTATCGGTTAATCCCATTGAGACCCTCTTGAAGTATATGACGTCTTAGATCAGTGGTAAGTAACTGACAATAAAAAGATTCCTACCGTAATTTTTTGCTATCGTATGCAGCTGACACTATAGATATTTCACAAGTTATTTTCTATTTATTAGAATCTGAGGCGTTGGGAACATTTTTCAAATGGGAGGGGTGGGGGGTTTTTGGTTGTGTCAAATTTGAATTTAAGGGCATTCTGGCCAGAATTTTTTACTATCGTGAATTGTGGGATAGGGGGCAAAATCTCCCGATGAACCCCTTGCATGCCCCCTCTAAGTATCAAGAGGGTCGTAAAAGAGTGTTGGCATGGCTTTTACGGCTAACGGTTAATATCTTTCCATTGTTGCCACTAGAAATGTTTTTACCGTTAACTCTTTTACGAGCTAAGGTTAAAATTTGTCAAGTTTTACGCCTAACGGCTCACAAAAATCTTATTAAGACCCTCTATCAAACACTGTTGCTGCCAATTTGTGATTAGGAAAAATGAAAACTGTGATCAAAAGTATTTAACAAAGTCACTGAGGAACTGATCAATGGTAATTACCTCCATACTACCGGAGTTATTCGGTTATGAGGCTCACTCGGCTTTAAGACGCACCCCCAATTCGGCAACTTCATTATTGCGTGTTTTCAAACTGAAAATATCGCTAAAATACTTGGCTATAAGGCGCATCGTTGTTTGGGGAGTAAAGATCGGTCAAGTTTATTGTAAATTCTTTCATAAACTTATAAAAAAGCGAAAAAGTCGCGTATTGATTTTAGTTTACCGTTAATTAACAAAAGCAGAATTGTCGCACACGCGACCACGCGCACAAACAAAAGCCTTGATTAAACAAAAGCAAAATGTCACACACATAAACAAAAGCCGAAAAATGTCACACATTTAATCACATGAGATAAACAAAAGGCAAAAAAAAGTCACACATTTAATGACAACCTATCGGTACATATTAATTTTTAGCCTTCCCTCTCGGGAAACATGGTTTTAAAGTATAAAATCAATTCGATCAACAAAATCAGTAGTTGCAAATTTACTTCACCTGGTGAACATCATCTTGCGAAGTCTACATTCAGCACAATCATGTCAAACTCGCCGTCATTCTAATGATCTCAACTTCAAGCTGAAAATCGTAATTGAAGCTGAAGCTGTTAACAACAATCGAGAGATAGCGAGGGAATCCGGATTTTTCCAATTAATGGTTTCGAATCAATGGTTCGGCCATCTGAAGATGACAGCCAAGCGCGCATCCATGGACCGTCACCGACCAAAAGATCCCGAACTTCATCAACTGTAGGCCGACTGGTTCAGTGATCAAAGGAGCCAAGGTAAGCAAATGCCTTCTTATCTAATACATGAAAGTTCACACGGCAACCAGGTGGACAATCAGACATAGTTTGATGCTACTCTGGTTTGCAGATTTAATGAATGTAACCGAAGAAGATACAATTCATAGACCCAACCTTTCGTCACTCCTGTCTAGTGCCTTCATCAGGGGTGATCTGGACGCTGTAACTAGAGGTCTTTTTATATGATCACTAATTAGCGGCCTTTTTTTTTTCTATGACGAGGTGTAAATAGGCGTAAAATAGGAAGCACACCGCCATCGTCACGATCTAAACTCCTCCCAAAACGTTCAAAAGGATGTTTTTAATGCGCTTATAGCTCTCAAAAAGGATCCGGACAGGCTCGTATTATCTGCTGACAAGGGTAATTGTAGTTCGTGTAGTGTGATCGTCCGGGTGAGTGTAGTGTCTGGTCTGTTGAACGTGATTGGTCCAATCACGTTCAACAGACCAGACTTTATAACATCATCGACTGACAACTACTCCTCACTTGACTCTGAAGATGACTACCGCACAGATAGTCGAAACGTCAGTCACCAACAACAGTTCTTTTCAGAACTACACTCACCCGGACGATCACACTACACGAACTACTGATACTCCATGGTTCAAACCATTTACTTTAAGGGTAATTGTGTTGTGGTTATGGACAAACAGCAATATCAGGACAAAGCTTTGTCTCTGCTTAATGACAAGAGTACGTATGCTGTCTTAAACTCTGATCCTACCAGAAAAGCTCAAAGAAAGTTAAACAAAATGTTGCTTGATTTGAAAAAAGCTGGTAAAATTAGTGACTCTACGTACAAAATATTATACAGTAGTGACGGCTTTTGTCCACGTTTTTATGGCTTACCTTCAAAATTCAAAATTCAAAAATCGGGAATTCCTTTGAGACCCATTGTCCCTTTTGTTAATTCTCCGACTTATGCAATTTCTGGTTATCTTGCGAGAATTTTGTCGCCTGTTGTTGGGAATACTGATTACACTGTCAAAAACTCCTGCGAATTTGCGGATTTCAGCCAAAACGTTAAAGTTGCTCAAAAACCTTTTAAAAGACTTCAGTTAATATGCATGGGCGATACGCATGTCTTGAACTAAAAACATACTTTAGTACCCACTGGAACGTATAGTGTTATGTATTTCTACTAGAACGTTAAGGACATAACTGCCAAAAACCAGTTACAAATAGTAACCCTCTTGATGAAAGGGAACCAGCGACTAGTTTTGCTGTTATTACAGGGTGTTACGAATTAACTTATTCTACAACAGATGAATTCTATATCCCAAGACAGGATTACTTCCATATTTTCGCTGCTTCGCGCAGGGTCCATAGCACAAGAGGCAAGTGACCAGTTAAAAATTGAAGTATTGACATGCCCGCATGACACTCCCGCCATCCGCAAGCGATTTTAAATTTCTGTCTCCAAAGATCAGTTCTGGTCAGGGTATACTTTAATGTTTTATGGCCATGCGATTTTAATGTGGCATTTCCACATCAGCATGTTCTTGAGCTTTTGTAAAGCCGGAAGTGATACTGGAGCAGATAACTTCAGAAACGTATTTCTCCAGAACTTCGTCAGGTATCCTCTTTCCCCTCTTTTAGTCGTATTTTTAAGCTCTGTACGATTTTTTTTTAATGTGGAGTGCTTCGGATTTATTTTTAGGATGCGCAACGCTTCTCCTTTTGCGAATCCTATCTTAACGCCACTTAAAATGTGTTTACGGGCCGGCACGACTCCTTACAAAAGGCTCGAAAATACAAATATTAAACTCGATTTTAGTGGTTTGTTTAATACTTAAACTACTGTCTTAACTTTACTGAATGCGTTTTACTCAAAAGCCTTACGTAGGTCAACATTGTTTCGTGCTTATTATATCAGAATATAATTTTTGCGTGAAAAACAAAAAATTGTTGAGTACATAACCATTACCTCCTCCTGAGAATATTAGTAAAGAAAGCATCAAAAATTGGACTAGATCTCCCCTAACCTGGGATAGCTCTTTTTTTTAATGTCGATGAAATACCGGATAGAGTATTTTCTCTACTTATTTCTATTTAATTTATCCATCTAAAAGTCTTTTAACTCTGTTCCCTTCGAGTACTTGTCATTATTCACTCTATCGGGGTCTTTTTTCCTGCAAGAAAAAGTTTGAAATAACCCAATTTATTATTACCTCAATTAACATTATGGATATAAAGCAAACACAATTACACCAAGCAACAACATATATAAATAATTGGCTATTACTTGTATCTCATTGGTAGAGAGGCATCTCTGAGATCCTATACTTTACACCAAAGAGCGGAGATAGTAACTCTTCAAAAAGGAAAAAAAATGTGTGTAGATATATATATATATATATATGTATTTATATATGTGTTCTCACGGAGTCTTACCTCTGCTTGTCAAACTCGAATTTAACTTTAATTTAAAAAATACCTGTTCTCAACGAGTCTCACCTCTGATTGTGAAACTCGAGCCTCACATCATCTCCAATCAGCGTAAACGAAGCCCACTCAGAAATTTGGTTCAAGCCGTTTTTTCTCATCCACTTCATGGCCTGATGAAGGGATTCACTGGCACTTTCTCCTTCAATGAGGTGTTCGTAGAACCGACTCATCAGCTTCTCTGTTGCTGAGTCTGAAATGGCCCACAGCGCAACCAATACCGAGCGAGCACCAGATCCTAAGAACGCACGGGCAATTCCTATAACTCCTTCGGCTCTTATCTCTCCACTTCCACTGTGACAGCAGCTAAGTACCACCAGTTTAGCTCTGACTTTCACTCGTGAGACATCAGCCATCGTCAACATGTAAGCTTCCTTCGGTGGGATAGCGTTTTGACTGTTGGGAGTAGGAATGGGGGAGAGTGCAATTTCTCCTCTTTCCGCGTTACCATGGGCAGCAAAATGTATCAAGCTCACTGAACTTATCCGCTCAAGTACCGCCTGCTTCGTTGCTTTCTTTTCAACTAGAGGCTGAACACCCACCAGTCGTCCGACCATCTCCGCTTCCCTTCTTGCAGCTGGCAATGGTTGCAGCCAATTAACCTTGGGATTGCCTATTACCAAGGCACCAGTGTTGCTGTGATAGTCCTCTGGACTTTCTTGAATGTTCTTGAGTGTTGTCAACGAAGGAATGATACGGATCTTATGAGTCTCTGACAAGTATTCGGCTCCTTCCCTTTCACTCAGGGCAGCAAAGGGAACTTTGTACAACCTGCGGTCAGGAACAATAATGACTTCAGGCTCATCAAGCAAATCATAAACGGGGGCAATGAACATTTTGTAACACAAATATAGACTTGAAATCACTTTCTCGTCCTCGTCCTCGTCCTCGTCCTCCTCCACGAGTCGCAATCTTGCTGAGCTCTTTTGCGCGGGGGAGAGAGGTTGCAGTTTAATCGTATTTAAAGACCGATCTTCACAATCTTTAGTGGGCAAAATACCAAGACTCCGGAAATTATCATCCAAAAATTGACTCAAAGACAAATCTTTGGGTAACCCAGCCTGAACTAGATTCTCTTCTGGTGATACTCTTCTATAGTGAAGGACTCCACTTGTTTTCAAGATCCACAAATGCAGACGATACTGAAAATAAGAAATGTACAGACAAGTACAGTTTTTTTTCTTTCTTAAAATGTTCTCAATGCCAAACCAAGATTGTGGATTAGCAGAGATGTGCGTTTCAACCGAGTACTTCTCTGCCATCAAGTCTGATAGGCCTCTAGCTCGACCCAACTCCTCAACATAAAGAGCATCCCGAGCATTTCCGGTGTCACAAAGCAAAGTACAAAGCAGTTTGAAGGGAAATATTCCTGTCTCCTCCAGAAATGATGTTTTGAACTGATCATTGGCGCCCAAGAAATATCTCAGCTCCTCATACTTTTCAATGCACAGATAAAGACACGACAGGGAGTCTTTGATTTTATATTGGTATAAATACAAAACGGCGTAACCTAGAAGGATTTCGAACTCTTTTCTTCCATCTCCAATATCTCTGGATATGAATAAAGCTTTCTCCAAGCATACTTCCGAAGCTTCAAAATCACCAACAGTTCTAAACACAGTACCTAGGTTTCCATAACATGATGCTTCCCCTTCTCTGTCGCCAATTTCAGTTTTGATGACAAGCGCTTTTTGGAGATACTCTTCAGCCTTGTCGTATTGGCCAACGGACAGAAACACAGTACCTAGGTTTCCATAGCTAGTTGCTTCCCCTTCTCTGTCGCCAATTTCAGTTTGGATGATAAGGGCTTTTTGGAGATACTCTTCAGCCTTGTCGTATTGGCCAAAGGACAGAAACACAGTACCTAGGTTTCCATAGCTAGTTGCCTCCCCTTCTCTGTCGCCAATTTCAGTTTGGATGACAAGCGCTTTTTGGAGATACTCTTCAGCCTTGTCGTATTGGCCAACGGACAGAAACACAGTACCTAGGTTTCCATAGCTAGTTGCCTCCCCTTCTCTGTCGCCAATTTCAGTTTTGATGACAAGCGCTTTTTGGAGATACTCTTCAGCCTTGTCGTATTGGCCAACGGACAGAAACACAGTACCTAGGTTTCCATAGCTAGTTGCCTCCCCTTCTCTGTCGCCAATTTCAGTTTTGATGACAAGCGCTTTTTGGAGATACTCTTCAGCCTTGTCGTATTGGCCAACGGACAGAAACACAGTACCTAGGTTTCCATAGCTAGTTGCCTCCCCTTCTCTGTCGCCAATTTCAGTTTTGATGACAAGCGCTTTTTGGAGATACTCCTTAGCCTTGTTGTATTGGCCAACGGACAGAAACACAGTACCTAGGTTTCCATAGCTAGTTGCCTCCCCTTCTCTGTCGCCAATTTCAGTTTTGATGACAAGCGCCTTTTGGAGATACTCTTCAGCCTTGTTGTATTGGCCAACGGACAGAAACACAGTACCTAGGTTTCCATAGCTAGTTGCCTCCCCTTCTCTGTCGCCAATTTCAGTTTTGATGACAAGCGCTTTTTGGAGATACTCTTCAGCCTTGTCGTATTGGCCAAGCGACTTAAACACAGTACCTAGCTTTCCATAGCTAGTTGCCTCCCCTTCTTTGTCGCCAATTTCAGTTTGGATGACAAGCGCCTTTTGGAGATACTCTTCAGCCTTGTCGTATTGGCCAACGGACAGAAACACAGTACCTAGGTTTCCATAGCTAGTTGCCTCCCCTTCTCTGTCGCCAATTTCAGTTTTGATGACAAGCGCCTTTTGGAGATACTCTTCAGCCTTGTGGTATTGGCCAAGCGACTTAAACACAGTACCTAGGTTTCCATAGCTAGTTGCCTCCCCTTCTTTGTCGCCAATTTCAGTTTGGATGACAAGCGCCTTTTGGAGATACTCTTCAGCCTTGTCGTATTGGCCAAGCGACTCAAACACAGTACCTAGGTTTCCATAGCTAGTTGCCTCCCGTTCTCTGTCGCCAATTTCAGTTTGGATGACAAGCGCTTTTTGGAGATACTCTTCAGCCTTGTTGTATTGGCCAACGGACAGAAACACAGTACCTAAGTTTCCATAGGTAGTTGCCTCCCCTTCTCTGTCGCCAATTTCAGTTTTGATGACAAGCGCTTTTTGGAGATACTCTTCAGCCTTGTCGTATTGGCCAAGCGACTCAAACACAGTACCTAGGTTTCCATAGTTAGTTGCCTCCCCTTTTCTGTCGCCAATTTCAGCTTGGATGACAAGCGCTTTTTGGAGATACTCTTCAGCCTTGTCGTATTGGCCAAGCGACTTAAACACAGTACCTAGGTTTCCATAACATGATGCTTCCCCTTCTCTGTCGCCAATTTCAGTTTTGATGACAAGCGCTTTTTGGAGATACTCTTCAGCCTTGTCGTATTGGCCAAGCGACTCAAACACAGTACCTAGGTTTCCATAGTTAGTTGCCTCCCCTTTTCTGTCGCCAATTTCAGCTTGGATGACAAGCGCTTTTTGGAGATACTCTTTAGCCTTGTCGTATTGGCCAAGCGACTTAAACACAGTACCTAGGTTTCCATAACATGATGCTTCCCCTTTTCTGTCGCCAATTTCAGTTTGGATGACAAGCGCTTTTTGGAGATACTCTTCAGCCTTGTCGTATTGGCCACGCGACTTAAACACAGTACCTAGGTTTCCATAGCTAGTTGCCTCCCCTTCTCTGTCGCCAATTTCAGTTTTGATGACAAGCGCTTTTTGGAGATACTCTTCAGCCTTGTTGTATTGGCAAACGGACAGAAACACAGTACCTAGGTTTCCATAGCTAGTTGCCTCCCCTTTTTTGTCGCCAATTTCAGTTTGGACGACAAGCGCTTTTTGGAGATACTCTTCAGCCTTGTCGTATTGGCCAACGGACAGAAACACAGTACCTAGGTTTCCATAGTTAGTAGCCTCCCCTTTTCTGTCGCCAATTTCAGTTTGGATGACAAGCGCTTTTTGGAGATACTCTTCAGCCTTGTCGTATTGGCCAACGGACAGAAACACAGTACCTAGGTTTCCATAGTTAGTAGCCTCCCCTTTTCTGTCGCCAATTTCAGTTTGGATGACAAGTGCTTTTTGGAGATACTCTTCAGCCTTGTCGTATTGGCCAAGCGACTCAAACACAGTACCTAGGTTTCCATAACATGATGCTTCCCCTTCTCTGTCGCCAATTTCAGTTTGGATGACAAGCGCTTTTTGGAGATACTCTTCAGCCTTGTCGTATTGGCCAAGCGACTCAAACACAGTACCTAGGTTTCCATAACATGATGCTTCCCCTCCTCTGTCGCCAATTTCAGTTGTGATGACAAGCGCTTTTTGGAGATACTCTTCAGCCTTGTCGTATTGGCCAAGCGACTTGAACACAGTACTTAGGTTTCCATAGCTAGTTGCCTCCCCTTCTTTGTCGCCAATTTCAGTTTGGAGGACAAGCGCTTTTTGGAGATACTCTTCAGCCTTGTCGTATTGGCCAAGCGACTCAAACACAGTACTTAGGTTTCCATAGCTAGTAGCCTCCCCTTTTCTGTCGCCAATTTCAGTTTGGATGACAAGCCCTTTTTGGAGATACTCTTCAGCCTTGTCGTATTGGCCAACGGACAGAAACACAGTACCTAGGTTTCCATAGTTAGTAGCCTCCCCTTTTCTGTCGCCAATTTCAGTTTGGATGACAAGTGCTTTTTGGAGATACTCTTCAGCCTTGTCGTATTGGCCAAGCGACTCAAACACAGTACCTAGGTTTCCATAACATGATGCTTCCCCTTCTCTGTCGCCAATTTCAGTTTGGATGACAAGCGCTTTTTGGAGATACTCTTCAGCCTTGTCGTATTGGCCAAGCGACTCAAACACAGTACCTAGGTTTCCATAACATGATGCTTCCCCTCCTCTGTCGCCAATTTCAGTTGTGATGACAAGCGCTTTTTGGAGATACTCTTCAGCCTTGTCGTATTGGCCAAGCGACTTGAACACAGTACTTAGGTTTCCATAGCTAGTTGCCTCCCCTTCTTTGTCGCCAATTTCAGTTTGGAGGACAAGCGCTTTTTGGAGATACTCTTCAGCCTTGTCGTATTGGCCAAGCGACTCAAACACAGTACTTAGGTTTCCATAGCTAGTTGCCTCCCCTTCTCTGTCGCCAATTTCAGTTTTGATGACAAGCGCTTTTTGGAGATACTCTTCAGCCTTGTTGTATTGGCAAACGGACAGAAACACAGTACCTAGGTTTCCATAGCTAGTTGCCTCCCCTTTTTTGTCGCCAATTTCAGTTTGGAAGACAAGCGCTTTTTGGAGATACTCTTCAGCCTTGTCGTATTGGCCAACGGACAGAAACACAGTACCTAGGTTTCCATAGTTAGTAGCCTCCCCTTTTCTGTCGCCAATTTCAGTTTGGATGACAAGCCCTTTTTGGAGATACTCTTCAGCCTTGTCGTATTGGCCAACGGACAGAAACACAGTACCTAGGTTTCCATAGTTAGTAGCCTCCCCTTTCTGTCGCCAATTTCAGTTTGGATGACAAGTGCTTTTTGGAGATACTCTTCAGCCTTGTCGTATTGGCCAAGCGACTCAAACACAGTACCTAGGTTTCCATAACATGATGCTTCCCCTTCTCTGTCGCCAATTTCAGTTTGGATGACAAGCGCTTTTTGGAGATACTCTTCAGCCTTGTCGTATTGGCCAAGCGACTCAAACACAGTACCTAGGTTTCCATAACATGATGCTTCCCCTTCTCTGTCGCCAATTTCAGTTTGGATGACAAGCGCTTTTTGGAGATACTCTTCAGCCTTGTCGTATTGGCCAAGCGACTTAAACACAGTACCTAGGTTTCCATAGCTAGTTGCCTCCCCTTCTCTGTCGCCAATTTTAGTTGTGATGACAAGCGCTTTTTGGAGATACTCTTCAGCCTTGTTGTATTGGCCAACGGACAGAAACACAGTACCTAGCTTTCCATAGCTAGTTGCCTCCCCTTCTCTGTCGCCAATTTCAGTTGTGATGACAAGCGCTTTTTGGAGATACTCTTCAGCCTTGTCGTATTGGCCAACGGACAGAAACACAGTACCTAGGTTTCCATAGCTAGTTGCCTCCCCTTCTCTGTCGCCAATTTCAGTTTGGATGACAAGCGCTTTTTGGAGATACTCTTCAGCCTTGTCGTATTGGCCAAGCGACTCAAACACAGTACCTAGGTTTCCATAGCTAGTTGCCTCCCCTTCTCTGTCGCCAATTTCAGTTTGGATGACAAGCGCTTTTTGGAGATACTCTTCAGCCTTGTTGTATTGGCCAACGGACAGAAACACAGTACCTAGGTTTCCATAGGTAGTTGCCTCCCCTTCTCTGTCGCCAATTTCAGTTTGGATGACAAGCGCTTTTTGGAGATACTCTTCAGCCTTGTCGTATTGGCCAACGGACAGAAACACAGTACCTAGGTTTCCATAGGTAGTTGCCTCCCCTTCTCTGTCGCCAATTTCAGTTTGGATGACAAGCGCTTTTTGGAGATACTCTTCAGCCTTGTCGTATTGGCCAAGCGACTCAAACACAGTACCTAGGTTTCCAGAACATGATGCTTCCCCTCCTCTGTCGCCAATTTCAGTTGTGATGACAAGCGCTTCTTGGAGATACTCTTCAGCCTTGTCGTATTGGCCAAGCGACTTGAACACAGTACTTAGGTTTCCATAGCTAGTTGCCTCCCCTTCTTTGTCGCCAATTTCAGTTTGGAGGACAAGCGCTTTTTGGAGATACTCTTCAGCCTTGTCGTATTGGCCAAGCGACTCAAACACAGTACTTAGGTTTCCATAGCTAGTTGCCTCCCCTTCTCTGTCGCCAATTTCAGTTTTGATGACAAGCGCCTTTTGGAGATTCTCTTCAGCCTTGTTGTATTGGCAAACGGACAGAAACACAGTACCTAGGTTTCCATAGCTAGTTGCCTCCCCTTTTTTGTCGCCAATTTCAGTTTGGACGACAAGCGCTTTTCGGAGATATTCTTCAGCCTTGTCGTATTGGCCAACGGACAGAAAAACAGTACCTAGGTTTCCATAGTTAGTAGCCTCCCCTTTTCTGTCGCCAATTTCAGTTTGGATGACAAGCCCTTTTTGGAGATACTCTTCAGCCTTGTCGTATTGGCCAACGGACAGAAACACAGTACCTAGGTTTCCATAGTTAGTAGCCTCCCCTTTTCTGTCGCCAATTTCAGTTTGGATGACAAGTGCTTTTTGGAGATACTCTTCAGCCTTGTCGTATTGGCCAAGCGACTCAAACACAGTACCTAGGTTTCCATAACATGATGCTTCCCCTTCTCTGTCGCCAATTTCAGTTTGGATGACAAGCCCTTTTTGGAGATACTCTTCAGCCTTGTCGTATTGGCCAAGCGACTCAAACACAGTACCTAGGTTTCCATAACATGATGCTTCCCCTTCTCTGTCGCCAATTTCAGTTTGGATGACAAGCGCTTTTTGGAGATACTCTTCAGCCTTGTCGTATTGGCCAAGCGACTTAAACACAGTACCTAGGTTTCCATAGCTAGTTGCCTCCCCTTCTCTGTCGCCAATTTTAGTTTTGATGACAAGCGCTTTTTGGAGATACTCTTCAGCCTTGTTGTATTGGCCAACGGACAGAAACACAGTACCTAGGTTTCCATAGCTAGTTGCCTCCCCTTCTCTGTCGCCAATTTCAGTTTGGATGACAAGCGCTTTTTGGAGATACTCTTCAGCCTTGTCGTATTGGCCAACATACAGAAACACAGTACCTAGGTTTCCATAGCTAGTTGCCTCCCCTTCTCTGTCGCCAATTTCAGTTTGGATGACAAGCGCTTTTTGGAGATACTCTTCAGCCTTGTCGTATTGGCCAAGCGACTCAAACACAGTACCTAGGTTTCCATAGCTAGTTGCCTCCCCTTCTCTGTCGCCAATTTCAGTTTGGATGACAAGCGCTTTTTGGAGATACTCTTCAGCCTTGTTGTATTGGCCAACGGACAGAAACACAGTACCTAGGTTTCCATAGCTAGTTGCCTCCCCTTCTCTGTCGCCAATTTCAGTTTGGATGACAAGCGCTTTTTGGAGATACTCTTCAGCCTTGTCGTATTGGCCAACGGACAGAAACACAGTACCTAGGTTTCCATAGCTAGTTGCCTCCCCTTCTCTGTCGCCAATTTCAGTTTGGATGACAAGCGCTTTTTGGAGATACTCTTCAGCCTTGTCGTATTGGCCAAGCGACTGAAACACAGTACCTAGGTTTCCATAGCTAGTTGCCTCCCCTTCTCTGTCGCCAATTTCAGTTTTGATGACAAGCGCTTTTTGGAGATACTCTTCAGCCTTGTCGTATTGGCCAAGCGACTCAAACACAGTACCTAGGTTTCCATAACATGATGCTTCCCCTTCTCTGTCGCCAATTTCAGTTTGGATGACAAGCCCTTTTTGGAGATACTCTTCAGCCTTGTCGTATTGGCCAAGCGACTCAAACACAGTACCTAGGTTTCCATAGCTAGTTGCCTCCCCTTTTTTGTCGCCAATTTCAGTTTGGACGACAAGCGCTTTTTGGAGATACTCTTCAGCCTTGTCGTATTGGCCAACGGACAGAAAAACAGTACCTAGGTTTCCATAGTTAGTAGCCTCCCCTTTTCTGTCGCCAATTTCAGTTTGGATGACAAGCCCTTTTTGGAGATACTCTTCAGCCTTGTCGTATTGGCCAACGGACAGAAACACAGTACCTAGGTTTCCATAGTTAGTAGCCTCCCCTTTTCTGTCGCCAATTTCAGTTTGGATGACAAGTGCTTTTTGGAGATACTCTTCAGCCTTGTCGTATTGGCCAAGCGACTCAAACACAGTACCTAGGTTTCCATAACATGATGCTTCCCCTTCTCTGTCGCCAATTTCAGTTTGGATGACAAGCGCTTTTGGAGATACTTCTCAGCCTTGTCATATTGGCCAAGCGACTGAAACACAGTACCTAGGTTTCCATAACATGATGCTTCCCCTCCTCTGTCGCCAATTTCAGTTGTGATGACAAGCGCTTTTTGGAGATACTCTTCAGCCTTGTCGTATTGGCCAAGCGACTTGAACACAGTACTTAGGTTTCCATAGGTAGTTGCCTCCCCTTCTTTGTCGCCAATTTCAGTTTGGAGGACAAGCGCTTTTTGGAGATACTCTTCAGCCTTGTCGTATTGGCCAAGCGACTCAAACACAGTACCTAGGTTTCCATAGCTAATTGCCTCCCCTTCTCTGTCGCCAATTTCAGTTGTGATGACAAGCGCTTTTTGGAGATACTCTTCAGCCTTGTCGTATTGGCCAAGCGACTTAAACACAGTACCTAGGTTTCCATAACATGATGCTTCCCCTCCTCGGTCGCCAATTTCAGTTGTGGTGACAAGCGCTTTTTGGAGATATTCTTCAGCTTTATCGTATTGGCCAACGGACAGAAACACAGTACCTAGGTTTCCATAACATGATGCTTCCCCTTCTCTGCCGCCAATTTTGGTTGTTATTGCAAGGGCCCTCTCAAAATATTCCTTTGCTTTTAGGCTTTCGCCAAGTTTATAAAGCATAATTCCATACCCTCTGTATAAGTCAAACAGTTTCCTTCCGTATCTTTCCGCACTTATGTAGTCAGAGATATGACGATAAGCGCTGAAAAGAATGGTATAGATGTCGCTGTAAAATTGTAGCAGTGCTGAATCAAATTGGTCTTTGCTGTTTTGATCGGTGCAAGTTAGCAAAATCAAACATTCGCTGCATATCTCAATGGCTTTCTGAATGCGATCTGACTTGAGCAAGAACAGGGCAACAAGTAAGGCGATGCTCATGAAAGGTGTCATGGCTTCTGCTGTTAGGTTTCCATTGTAATCCTCTCCTGTTATCAGGGAAACATTATTTTTATTAACACAATACTAAACAAAAAAAGAAAACGGACGGAGTGGATCGGTAGTTTGCTCGAACATAACCACATCACTGGTCTTACCTTTGAAGACGTTAATCCAGTGACTGAAATATGGCAACAAGCAAATGACATCAGCGATAGGAGGTGGCCTGACTTTCAGTCAATAGTCATATTTAATAGTACTTCATATTTCTTTTGAGGAAGGGAGAGGTGGGGGATGAGTTTCGGTTTTGTACGTCACACTTTTGTGACCAATTATAGAATTGAACATGTAAAAATAAATTATTTCATTCTTTTTTAACAGGAAACGTCAGGCTTCTGTGTCTATCCATTTCGAAAATTGAAATTTCATTACAAGATCAATACCAACAGAAATAAAGCTTCTTTCTTTAAACGGTAAGCTATCTGTGAGCGATAATCAACTTTTCATGAACTGGTATGGAAAACCGATCCGTAGTTTACTCCGCAGTGAATCTATTTCGGTTTTGTACGTCACATTTTTATAACTTCAAATCGACCATCTTTCGTTCCCCATACAATTCCTTATGACGTGTTCAACTCTGGTAAGTTAACACCGAGTCACAACGCGTGACGCTTTCATGAATTAATCGTTTGCTTTTTCTCGAGTGTGAGCTTGGGCCGCCTCTGTTGACATCAGTAAAGGACATTCTGCATGATAAATATGTCTTAATATAGGATTGGTTTTAGTTTTTGATCACGTGATTGGGGGAACCATCAGTTTCTCAAACTAAACAATGCTGAACAATGTTAGTTACATTATGGTTGAAATTTATTGTATGAAACCTTAACTGTTTTAAGAAAGCCATTTAACGGTGGAGATATGAAGCATCCGATCAACGGAAAAGTACGCCTATACTACGTATGCAGTAACATTGAATTTAAGAAAGTCTTAGTTTCTCTCAGAAAGTTAAAACATCTCTCTTTGAGCGCGCAGCGTCATGACTTATCTTCTTATGCGAGACTCTAGCGCTTAAGCAGAAAAAAAACAGATTACGGCGTTTAGAAAAATATGTACCGTAGAGCCCGCCGCCAGTATCTAAAAATTAAGTGAATGGTTTCTCGACCATGAAACGTTTGTGTACAAGTAGAAAACGGAAATTCAATTGGAATCTACCGCGATCTCTAAATCGATCGTTAAACCCTCCTAAAAAAAGGGGCAAGTTAATAGCCAGTGCAGATCATAGCCTCTGGAAAACCACGTAATGAAGCACTACGGATTTCCTATGATGTCAGCGTGGGACAGTCTAGTTTTATGATCATCAATTTCTCAAATTGAACGATACTCAATAACCTTGTTTTAGTTAATGAGGATAAATTATACGGTATAAAGCCACAGAGATTAAAAAAAGTCGCCGTAGAATCAATTTATTTCACTGTGGTGACGATTCAATCGCGCCATCAACCGCTTTAACGAAGGGCTAACACTCGAAACGTAACATATTGCAAACATAAAGATCAGGTACTGGATAAAGTAAATAATAAAGGGATAAAGCAGCTACTGGGCTTTGCCATAAGAGCCTTACCTCTCTACAGTTACTAAATGACTAAGGCTGATAAAAACCGAGTGACTAGAAAAGATTTTCAATCGCACTTACCAAGATGTTGACAATGTGGCTGATGCTTTCAAAATGAAACAACAAAAATAACGAATTACTTTTCCCAACCTTCCGAACTTCCGCTGTCACAGTGTTAAATGCATCCAGATCACGTGTGTTCAGGATATTCCCTTCCCCCTCGGGGCTAATCGAAATAAAAGGAAAAGTTTTAAATTGCATATTTTTTTGTGTGCCTGTATGCCCGTCTATCGCGTCCCATTTAGGTTAAACATTTTTAACAGTTAGTGGTCATATGATAAAATGCTTATTGACAGAATTTGGTGGGACCAGTGGGGAAAATATTTAGCTTAGGGTCATGAAGAAAGGACCTCGCTGCGCCCCTACCACTCAATCAAGAAGTACACAGTATTTCGGTTTCGTACGTCACACTTTTATCAGTCATGATGTAATTGAACATGGAAAATGAAAAGTGTTATTCTTTTTCCAACAGGAAATGTCAGGCTTCAGTGTTTACCCCTTTGAGAGGTTTGATTTTCATCACAAGATCAATCACAGTACAACCTAAGTCTTCTTTTTAACGCTAAGCTATCTTTGCGTGATAATGGACTCATTATCTTCGTGAACTTTTCATTTTCTAGCGGGTGTGATTTGCATGATCGAAGCCAAAACTACTAAAAAAAACCGAGTGACTGTAATTCGGTTTTGCAAGTCACACTTTTATAACTAATGATGGTTATAAAATAATTGAGATCGTTCGCACGCTCTCAATAGGCCAACTAGTTAGTTTAGATGAGAGCATGTAAACACAGCTTGTTTGGACGTCACACTTTTAATGTTTGCCGGCGCAATTTGAAAACATTTCAAACTCAAAGTTATCCCAATACTCGCACAGTAATCTCAAGTGTAAGTGATAAATATTGGAATTGGAGAAGTATGTACCAATTTTTGATCTAGGGTTTGGCTTCCATCCCTTCCCCAGTGAGGAACAAGAAGGAGGAAAAAGAGGAACTAGCACTCTTTTGCCTGCCTTGATGACCATGAACTGTGTGGCCTAGTCGAGGGAGTTCAAGTAAAGACGACAAATATGCAACAAAATGCGCAGAAAACATCGAAATGTAAGGAAACAAGGAAAAATTCTGGAAAAAAACATTTTGTTCTACGCGCCCTACTTTCAAAGAAACACTTGGAAAACTGTATATCACTGAAAAGCTTATAAAGTATCGAAGAAAGTTTTAAAAGTTTGTTTTTTTCCCAGCAAATTTAATTTCAATGTTTTCTCTAAAAAAAGAGTAAATAAAATGGAAGTTTGAAATTTGACCAGATCTTGTTGACAGTAACCTCAAATCAAAACTCACAATTCAAGGCTGTAACAAAACAGTTTTTTTGTTATTGCCTTCGCTACATTACAAAACTGAAGAAACCGTTTGTTCGTTGCGGCTGAACGAAAACAAAAATCATGCTGCCTAGGTCTCGAAGGCAGGGTAATTAATTTATTTTTCAAAAATGACATTTAGTTGCCCTTTTGCTGTGCCCTGAGCAAACGCTGGTCCCTCGTAAAAATTCCGAGTTAATCAAGTCGATTTTGAAATTAACGCAGGGGTCATATCATCGAAAGAACTCGGTGACACTAATTGCAAAATGAGAAACTTTCAAAGTGTGGCTGCATTTTTCAAGATAAACAAACAGTGACGTGGCTTGATTAAATTTCCTGAACTTAAGAGTCATCAGATATATTGACAACTGACATACTTAGACGTTAAGTCAAGTACATATGTATTCAAATTGGGGAAACTTTGTGTAAATATTGGTTGAAAGCGAAGGTAATTGATTAATTACCAAAATTACCGACCAATTGCCTAAATTTAGATAGATTTTTCTTTTTGGATGTTTCTCAGATATCACTGGCTAATTTTCAGCTGGTTAAGATGTCACTTTTTTACCTATGTATTTTATACCCTTCTTTAAGTTCATTCGCTTGCAGTTTATCACTTCTCTTTATCGGAATAGTGGTTAAGATATCCGTGCTTATCTGTTCAAGTTACCAAATTTTCCAGCTTTTGCATGATTCAATTCTGATCTATTCAGATTCACCGTAAAAAGGAAATAAACAACTGGTTTCCTTGGTTTCCCATCCTGTTTTTACTGAAAACTTTCCACTTGAATATTCTCTTCACATATCTTTTTTTCCTCTAGTTGCTGCTTCCTGTTCTCTGTTTTTGCACTTAGCTTGTTTTGGAGCCAAAACAAAGGTAAAAATACAAAAAATACCACTGAAAGATATTGACAACGTTAGTAATTAGAAAAAAGGCTCTAAAACGGCAAAGTAAGAAAATACGCGGTCATTCAAGGCTGCTGTTTCTCAGTGAAAGCGAGGCCCCTCTTTGATGAGGAAAATGGCTGTTGTTCAGTTGTGTGTTTTAGCGCTGTTTTTGGCTTCCACAAAGAGCAGTAGTATGTATTACATGTATTCCAACATGATCATACTCGATGGCAAAAGAAATTAATATGTTTTCTACAACTACAATGAGTCCGCTGACATACTGGAGTTTATGGTGCAAATCAGTTTAAGTTGGTGTCGGTGTTGCTGAAGTAGCATCAAATAAATATATGTTATTTGCCAGCCCACGGCCTCGGGCAGTACAGTTTTTCCCAATACGGAATGACTTAGACTGGTGAATAACATCTTTATTTTTTTCCTTAAACTGAACTAAATTCCTTCCAAAACATCCCGAATGATTTAGGGCTGTAATTACAACAGGATCCTCCATAAATTGAGCAATATTTGAGCGGGTAAATGATAGTTAAGCGAGATGCTGCATCAAAACATTTCCATGTACGTAATGAATAAAATAAGGGTGATTTAAAAGGCTTCCTAACAAACTTTGAAACATTTTTACAAGTATCTGTCACAATCTGACACAAGTTAATTGAAGAGCGCGTAAGAAAAAAAAAGGGCATGTACACTTTTGAAAAAACAACCAAACTAGTTTAGCAAGGACTGTCACGACAATGTGTTCTTCAAAAACAGTCAATGATCTGACGGAAAGTATTATTCACTCTCGTCGACGATTAATTCATGTGCGAAGATTTACTGCTGCTCATGAAGTAAATGGCGAGGAAAATAATTGCAAGTAAATTCAAATTTTCTAATTTGAAGTTGTAAGAGTTTGCTCGTTTGTTTGCTGCAATGGCGTGTGTAAATCTGGTCTTTCCTTCACACAAAATCTAAATTCGAATGAGACACTTCAACGAGACACAAGGGGATTTAATGCGTATATTTGTTGTAGAACTGAAAACTTCGCTCGTCCTTTTACAACGAACAAATTTTTGAGAGAACTAGGATATTAAATGAATGAAGGTTCCATCGATTAATTCAATTTTGACCAAATACCTCACGTTTTAACTTTCTAAGTATTTTTTGTGAAGGATTGAAATTAATTACAGCCGGACAGGTTTTAGGCCGCTTATCAACCAATTTAATGGCACTTTAGCTTATACAAATTAATTTCGAAATCAATATTTTTCTGTCAACCAAGGTGATTTGAGAGAGAGAAAAGAGAGGATTCATAAGTTAGTAATAGGTTTGAGTTAGTGACCGACGTCTTTGCTTAGAAATACTGCCTGTCGGGAAAAACGGATACGGACCGCACAAAGAACCAATCAGATTGAAGGATATGTTACCGTGCCCTCTGAGAAAAAAATAAGGGAGAATTAATGAGAGGGAGATATGGAGAGCGAATCAGCATTTCCTCAAACGATGTGAGTGTTCCAACTCTAGTGAATGAATTTCAGATTTGTACATCACTCTTTTATAACCACTGATGGAATTGAACATGTAAAAATAACTTATTTCATTCCTTTTAACAGGGAACGTCAGGCTTCTGTGTCTATCCCATTGGAAGATTTTCATCCCAAGATCGATACCAGTAGAAGCAAAGCTTCTTTCTTTGAACGGTAAGCTATCTGTGCGCGATAATCAACTTTTCAGACTGATATGGAAAACCAATCCGTAGTTTACTCCGCAGTGAATCTATTTCGGTTTTGCACATCACCCTTTTTCAACTTCAGATGGATTTGAGCATGCAAAAATGAAACATTTATTTCCTCTTATCAGGGAACCTAAGGCTTCACGGTCCATCCCTTTGGAATGGTTTGATTTTCATCACAATGTCCTCGTGAACTTTTCGTTTTCTAGCAGATGTGATTTGCATGATCCAAGACAAAACTACAAACGGTTATAAAATAATTGAGATATTTTACACGCTCTCATAGGTCACTGAAAGACAAACTAAAACCAGAAGTGAAGCTGATTCACGTATAGTCCGACCTATCAAACCTAAAGCTTTCGCGACTCCAGATTTACCGCACGAACGAGATGCTGTTGTTTTGTTCAAATCTATTCTGAAAAGAGACCACAGTCCAGAACAAACCAAATACACCCCTTTATCGGGTGTTAATTAAAAGTTGGTTCAAAGCCAATGCAATGGGAGTTAACAAACTTAACAGTCTCATGAAAACAATAGCTGAAAAAGACGGTCTTGACAACTCTCACCTTACGAACCACAGTGCGTGAAAACGAATGATTCAAACATTGAATGATAAAGGTATTCCTTCTAGTCATATATAATGCAGTTATCAGGACACAAAAATGTAAAGAGTATTTACAACTACAGTCATCTTTCACAAAAAACAATGGAAAAGTATGTCAAGAATATTGAGCGGCCCGACTTCAATAGTTCAAACTGAAACACACTCTTGTCGAAATGACGTAACAACAAAGTCAAACGCCGACAGCAGCAGGGCTATTCGAGGGTGCTGTGCTTTACGGAAGAAATTTCAACATCAAGTCGTCCTCGTCTTCAACAGAAGCACATAAATAACAAACTTATAGAGGAATAACATGCATATTTGACTCTTCAGACGACGAAGACACTACATGAGTCCACCTTTGACATAGAAAGAGTCAGCTTCGTTGAAAAGCTAAGTACTTATTTTTGTCAAGCTTTTCCTCCTTTTTCTTTAGGATATTTTTGAATGAATACTTACGAAAATTAATTCGTTGCTAACTGTCATGCTGTAAGCTTAGGTAATTCATTTCAGTATTTAATTTCACCATTTCCAGCCTTGATTTAACTTGTAAGGCACTTTTTTTGTTAGTTCCATAGAATTAGCTTTCAAACTTAAGTGGATACTTGTAAAAGCGACTTGATAAATCACTTTGAATTTCAAGAAAATCTCAGTTCGTATATAATAAACAAACTCACTCTCGCTTAGCCTCGTTCGTTCGTTTTGTGAAAGTGGTCAACTGTACCGCGGGCACGCTAACACCACGGCTTTGTCCAGTAGTCCAGTGTTCAGTGCACTGGGCTCCGAGTCGGACGACCCAGGTTCTAGTCCTGGCCAGGGCAAGGCGTTGTGCCCTTGAGAGGTGCGGGGAAAAAAATGCGAGCTCCGCTTTTAGGCTTGGCTAAATCTGTATATTATGCTGGAGAGCTTGTTAGTAGTAGTCCATGGTTCGGCCGGACATGTTTGCTTGCCTATTTGACTGTGAGAACTCTGGGTATAGAATAGTTTCAACGCAAGGGGTCTTGAAACAGTTAAAAAAAACACCGTGGGCAGCTATGGAGGACTTTCCTGGTAAGTAACTGTGTTTTCTTCTCGATCCGTGCCTTATCCTTGCTGAAAAATATTAATGAAGAAAACACAGTTACTTACCAAGAAAGTCCTCCATGGCTGCTCACGATGTTTAAAACCCCCTGCGTTGAAATTATTCTGTACCCAGAGTTCTCACGGTCAAACAGGCAAGCAAACAAATCCAGCCGAACCATGGACGCTGGAAATCATCGGCTACTACAGACAAGCTCTCCAGCATATTACTCTTTTCTCGAGACCACCGAAAATTATACTTTACAAATTCAGCGCAAAAATCAGGTTTGTTCACGTCCCCGAGTCCCACTTCCCCGAGTCCCACGTCACAGAGTCCACGTCACAGAGTCCACGTCCCAGAGTCCACGTCCCAGAGTCCACGTCCCAGAGTCCACGTCCCAGAGTCCACGTCCCCGAGTCCCAGTCCCCACGTCTCAGTCCCGCTTTTAGTCACAGCCCTAAATCCCTCATATGCGGTGAAACATGGTTTACCTACCAAACATGGCCGAGGCATCGGAAGGCTGCGCGTTAGAGGACAAAGCGAGTTGTGCGCGAGTTTCTGCCGAGAATAACATAAGAAGGAGATTTGTGGGAACTAAGTCTAATGCTGGAAAGACGACTGAAAAACTCGTAGGTACAATGTTGTTGATATCGGCTTGTAATTCACTATGCACGTGCACACGTTTACGTAGAAGGAACAGAATTGTAATCGTTCCCACTCTCAAACCCATTTTTAACGCATTTTCTTCCTTTCTCTTCCTTTTTTTGTGGTATTCCTTTCCTTTAGGTGCACACAATATAATTTTTACGTTCATGTTGTACTTTAATATGTATCCTAAGCCCAATAATGATGTCACTGGGTGACTGCCATTGTACTCAGTGGGACTTTTGTGTTAAATTCATAGATTGTGATACGGTCATCATGGGGGATGTCATGTATGGTGCTTGCTGTGTTGATGAACTGGTTGTGATCTTATGGTTCACTATGGCTACAGCTGCTTGAGTAAGAGAAAAAAAATGTTGATAGACATCACTTAATCTTCTTCATCATAATGTAAACTCATATTATACCACAACTGAATCCTTTCAGCCTTGATCTTTTTCTTCTAACCTTCCAGTTTCACCTTTTGTTTCCCCTTTGTCTCACCTTATACTTCACTAAGTTCTCTCAAGTTGCCCTGTGTTTTTATTGCCCTTGCTTTCTGTTCTCTGCTGGTAGATATGTCTAAGTTTTGAATGATTTTTTTTTTTGAGGAATCCTTGCTTTATAACTTTGATGCTTGAGCAACACAACAGTTCAATGTCAGTAGCATGGTATTTTGATGCAAACAATAGTGTTGCAATCAGTGGCTATGAATGTATTAAAAAATTCAAGCTTGTGCTGGATTTGAACCCATGACCTCTGCGATACCAATGCAGTGGTCTACCATTAATGAGCTAACAAACCAACTGGGAGCTGGTCATTATGTTGATTCATAATAAAACCATGAACTGATGAATCAATTTTTTCTTCTTTTTTTTTCTTTTTTTTAATTGTGACTTATTTATGTATATATTCACTCAAACTAGCACTGGTGTGCTAAACAATAAGCAAGTTCAAATAAAGCTTTATTACTTAACTACGAATGACCATGAAGATAGTTGGTTGCAAGTTAGCACTTTCTTTTTATCAAATATGGTTATGAAGACTGAAAATGACACTTTATTAGACTAAGTTGTTTTGGTACAAGATATCCCTCATGAAATTTGACTCACTATATTTGCAACTTTTGGTCTCTTCTATTGATGCAAAATTGAAAGACCCTAAACAATAAGTAACCATATATGCAGTACTGTAGGTAAGAGAATGTGAAAAGGTTCATTATTTGTTCATTGTTCTATAGTTCCTATTGACTCAACTAAATCAAGATGTTATATGTATTTGTGGACATAAAGCTGGATGCCACACATTTTGTCAATACAGTCAGACACAATTTTGAAGCTGGAAAGTCACTTGCACTTTTGAGCACAATCCAGTTTGTGACAACACTTCAAGTATGTATTAAATGATTACACTGATAGGACAGTATCGGGATCATGTTTATTGTAGGTACAGTACTCTCGACTGAATTTATTGGTAGAGAGTTGGTCGATACTTAACCAATATATTGGTTGACAGTCAGTTGGCAGTCGGATGACTGACTGCTTCTTCTGGATGGGAGGAGCATCTCACATGGTTCTCTATCAGGCATTTTGTCAAGTTTCCATGACAACTCACTGGTACCCATTTCTCTCCAAGCTAGAGAGAGGGGAGAGAGAATGCAACACAGTGACCTGTGTAAAGATTATCAGGTAGATATATCTAGTTGTAAGTACTGTAGTGGTTTAGTTTCATTAAAAATTTGCACCATTAGGTCTGAAGCTATTTGCTTATAAATAAAACAATATTCTGAGCCAAGGATCACTGTAGTTAGGATGAAAATTAGGCAGTTTGTTTGTGTTTTCACCATGTCCGTTGTTTTGTCAGGAAAACTCCCATTGAGCCTTTGTCTTATTTCTGGAAGAATTGTTTGGCATTCTTCATGCTGTGTCCATGGCATATTTATTGTTTAGTGATGTTGCCTAGCAACAATGGTGCCCACTTTGGCTAAAATAATCATGTTTGTTCTGAGGACTAACTTAAAATCAATTAACCCTTTCATTCCCAAGATCTCATTAGTAATTCTCCTTACTGTCTACCATTTCTTTTGATGTTAGTGTGGAGAATTTGGTGCTGGATGAACTACAACTACCCTAATTGATATTTTCCTTTAGTTCATCACTTGTCTGCTTGATATTGTATTGATATTGTAAGGAGAAATTCTATCTTGGTCACTCATAGGAGTGAAAGGGTTAATCATTTAATTGGGTGGAAATTGAGTAAAAGTGTTATCAAAAACTAAATTGGGAAACAGATAAGTGGGTGTTATGTTTTTGATTAATGTGTTATTATTGCAATTATTCCTAGTTAAATGTTTGTTTTGTCACTGTAGTTACCATTTTGATTATAAGCAGCAGCTATCATTTAGGCACATGCCACCGACCACAGCAGGTACTTGTTTCAATTTTTTCACTGGAATGATCTTTAAACTTAAACTTTTTTTTTAGTTACTTAGGTGATGGAAGGCTCCATCTAGAGGCTGTCATGATTGCTAACCCATCTACACCAGCATACATGTACACGTAGAGAACCTCAAAAGGCAGATTTCTTTACGTGTACCAAATAGCCTTGCCTTGCATAACATGTAGCTTCATATTATTTCAATTGGTTGCAGTGCTCAACAGCTAGAGAGGCAGCAGATTGAGCCATCATTGAAGCCTGATTTTTTCAGACCTCTTTCGTGTAATTCTGTGAATAAAAATTCATCACTTTTTCGATTAAAAAATTGTTTGTCTCTAGTAAAGGCATACTGTCTGTGTGGACAGAGTGCGATTCCCGTCTTTTCCAGTGTTTTCCCTATGCCCTCACTAAAGCAGACCCCCTACCGCCTTGTACGCTTTGGATTGTTAGATATTGTATACCTCTCTGGGCCTTTGAGACACACAACTTTGAACTAAAATTCTACTGCACTTCCGCTTTCATCGCAGATACGATCCCTATAGCAAAGTGTTTTCCAGGGAATATTACGATATTGATGCCATGTTTCAAGCGAGGAAAGACGCCATAACTACAGCATCAAGAGCTAAGAATTTTGGATTCATTCTGAGTACATTAGGAAGGCAAGGAAGTCCAAAGGTGCTAGAGGTATTGCATACAGCTAAAATGTGAACATTTTATGAGTAAATATACTTTTTGAACGGAGTTCTATTTTGTGTGATTCAAAATTAGACCTTTAGTTGTGTGTTGAAAGTAATCGGCAATCAGTTCGCCATGTCATGGGTTGACTGACGTGAACAATCCAAGCTACCCTCTCAACCAATCAAGTGCAAGGCAAATACCAATCGTGACTCGGTCAATAATGTTGCTCTCACTGTACCTTTTAATTTTAGTTCCCATCGGGTTTTGATTATATTTTCCAACGTAGTGATTGGACATCTAGCATAACACATAATATGTTTTTGGTATTATCATTCTCACATCTAAATATAAGTTTTTCTGATGCAATTAACTGGGGAAGGCTGCAAATTTAAATTTAAATACTCCAGTTTTCTTACGATGTAATGTGTGGAATATTTTCGTCTATGCAGAGGAATCTCTATTTTTTGGGCATCCTTATTTAAACGTTTTCTCTACTTGAGGGACACAAACTTTGATTAAAACCCTTGTATTCGATGCCGTCATTGAGGAGACACCCCTAGTTCAGGGATATTTTGCTCGTGACGGTTATTATTCATGTTATCATCTTTTCCAAAGAGCTCATAAAACAGATTTCATGAATCCTTTCATCTTTTAATTTTATCCGCAGAAGTTAGAAGAACGATTAAGCAAGGCGGGCCTGGAATATGTAATTGTACTCATGTCTGAAATATTTCCGGGTAAACTTGGATTGTTCGAGGACGTGGAAGCGTAAGTTGCTTTTCTTTTTAAGATGTGAAAACTGCTTTCCGTCGATAAGATAAGATAAGATAAGAACCGTCTTCACGTAAATTCTGTTTTGTCAATTGTCCTTAACAAAAAATCGCATAATCATGACGTGAAATTGCGCCCAATACAGGCGCCAATGCGACTAAATTTTTCACTTTGGCGACCAAATCCTGAGAATTAGTCGCCAAATTGGCGACTAGAATGTTTCATCATAACCTTACCAAGAGATCTAGTGAATTAAAAAGATTTGCAAAGACAAATCCGCGGCAAACTTCCTCGTTAGGTTTGTTTCCAAAATGCAGCACATGCATCTCGATCGATAACTAGACGCCATCTTTGATTTAGGCGAGCTTAAACGTTGCATATCATCCATCCTAGTGTCCATTTTGTAGCACGTTAAAGATCTTTTCCCCTACTTAATTTCTAGAACGATGACAGCGTAAAAAAGAGGTTGTCTTGGTCATGTCATTCGTTTCCTGCTGTGTAGGAAATTAAATCATTGTCATTTTAAACATCAGAATCAACGAGTCTCTTACCTGTGATCTTTGATTAAAATCCTAAGAGGGCACAAAAGACTAGAAATAGAACGGCACTAGATACTAACGAAACAATGGATTGAAACACCAGTATACTAAGCTAAAGGAGAGACTAACGTAACAATCGAATGTAAGGCGGTCCTAAGACTGCGCGAGACAGTTACGAGATAGGTAATGCGCGGAGATGCTGTCGTAACAGTGCAATCAAAGAACATCCTAAAACTGCCTGAGATACCGAAGTAACAATCAACTGAAAGAGAAACTTAAAGAGAAAACAGAGATAGAAGCTAAAAAATTAGCTACTAACATAATCCAATCTAAGAAAATCCTAAAAATGCGCGAGACACTAACGTAACTTTCCAATGAAGGAATATCCCGAAAGTGGGCAAAACACGAACCAAACAATCAAAAGCGCAAAAGGGCACGAAGCAGTAGTGAATGAAAGGGAATCCTTAAACGGCACAAGATACAAATGCAACAATCAAATGATAAAGAATCTTTAAAGAGCGCGAGATACTAACGTAACAATCCGATGAAAGAAAATCCTAAAAGTGTGTAAGATATTAACGTTAAAATTAAATGAAAGAAAATCCTAAAAGTGCACGAGGTGCTGTGACAAAATGCAATAAAAGAGAATTCTTAAGGTGAGCGAGATACTAACGTAACAGTCCAACGAAGGAGAATTCTTAAAGTGCGCGAGGTACTCACGCAATAATCTAACGAAAGAGAATTCTTTAAGTGCTCGAAGTACTCACGTAATAATCTACAAAATGGAATTCTAAAAGCGGTTATGGTACTAACGTAACAATCCGAAAAAAAGAGAATCCTAAAAGTGTCCGGGATACCAGGGTAGTAATCGATTGAACGAAACGCTTTTAGTCTGCGAGATACCAACCAAACAATTGAGAGAAAGAGAAATTATAAAATAACGCGCGTGCTTGCCCTATATAAGTCCTGTTAAGCCGCTATAAACAAAATATTAATTATCTACGCACGGGCGTGCGTAAATAAGTTGACGTGATCAATTTTTTACCTAGCTTTCCGTCCTGTTAAGCTGCAGTGCAGTTTTCCTTCTCTTTGAAATATGGAAGAAACCAGCGAAGAATTGCCCAATTTTTCTATCGGCATTGACCTTTTAGGTCCTGATGCAACAAGCAACAAAAATAAAGCCGAAAAAAAACTCGCAATTTGCACGTTTCGCAAATTTTCATTCACAGTTATCGGTTAACTGGATCAAATGTTCTCCCTCAAACCAAAGAATAAAATGTGGCGTGTTTTTGACCAGCCAATGGGGACGTTTGTTTACTTTTTTTGTGCGCTGTGAGAATTTTGAATTTTGTCGCTCTGTTATAAAAGAATTTGCTCATGCTTTTAGCTGTACGTATATCGAGTTATGGGTGCACTTGGGAAGTTTGGAGAGCACTCAAAAACCTAGAGTGGCTCTCGGCTGCGCCTCGAGCTACTCTTACGCATTTTTCGTGCCCTCCAAACTTCCCGCGTACATCCATAAATCGATGTAGGCACGCTAAACATGAACAAATTCTTAACTTAAAGTGCCCGTGATAACAATACAGCAATCGATAATAAAAGCAGCATAAAAGTGTGAAAGATACTAAAGTAGCAATCCAATCGAAGACAATGCTGAAATGCGCATGACAATAAAGTAACTTGAATTAAAGAGAATCCTGAAAGTGGGCAAGACACTAACCTAACAATAAATTAGAAGATAATCCTAAAAGCTCACGAGAAATTAACTTATTTATCGAATGAAAGGTTCTAAGATAACAAACCAATAACAGAAAATAGCAAAACTGGGCAAATGATTAACGCAACAAGTGAAGGAAAGAGAATCCTTAAGGTACACAAGATACTAAGGCAACAATTAGTTGATCGGATTACCGAATGAAAAAGAAAAACCAGAAGATAAGTCTCGGTCAGCGAGTGTTCTAAAGCCAACCCTCAGAAGTTGGTCGTACTACATTACATCTCCTTGCGGGCATTGGCATGTCGCAGTACTATCAGTGGTTATGAAGGAAGCGTGACTTTTCTATCTGTTTTTTTTTTCCCTTTCATGGAATTCGTTGTACTCGCTGTAGATTTTGTTGAACTTTCACCTTCACATGAGAGTGAAATATTACGGTTAGGAAATTTCGAAAAACGTCTGAGTAAAATTAAAGTTTAGTCAGAGATGCTTTTAAGGATTGAAGTTAGAAATATGGAAAAAGAGAGATTCAATCGACTTTTGGTACGGGATGTGCCTTTTTTTTTCTCCTCTGTTGTCTCTCAAAGAAACTCTTCGTGCTTCCAAAGAAGGTTTCTAGAGTTTCACGCTTTACAAACGAGAACTACACTCTCTTCCGAAACTTACCAAAACGTGGCCAAAAAATTCAAGCTGCCAGGATATCCACGCCTCAAAGCAATGGTGAAATATTCATGTGCACGCACAAAAAAAAAGTCCACATCAATGACTTTTGTTTCAGAAACTCAATATGCGAGTTTTACTTTTTTTTCAGCCACTTGCTCCAACGGAGGCGATGCAACTATGTCATCTGAATATAAAAGTGAATGAGTGTAACAATCGAAAACCGAGCTTTACCCAATTTTGACCCCATTTTACTAATTGTTTGTTTCCGAGTATCTTTGAAGATCGACACACTTAAGAAAGATGAGTGTCTTTTTTGGTGCCAAAAACAGAACCCTCAGATATGATTTTCTTAGCGGTTGTTGTGACGCTACCTTCAAAATTACTTTATCATGGTTTCTCGCCTGCGGTTGATAAAAAAAAAAATGAAACAAACTTTAACTTTTCCTTGTAGAGGAAACGAGTGTCATCGGTGAATCTTAGAAACTTGGGGAAAATAACTCTTACCTTAAATTTGAGGAGAGAATTTTATAGATAAGATTAGCGAGCAGTTTTCAACAACCTGTCGTGATACTACAGACATGAAAGGAGACAATACATATTTCACCAAAGCCTTTCGCTCCATAAAAAAAAACCTTTTTGTAACAGAAAAATGTAAGGTGGAATCGAAGCATTACAGAAACTTTGAAGAAAAATCTTGCCTTTGAAGAGAGTATTTAAGAGCGCTTCTCTGTTAAAATCAAACATATCGCGGCAAGGGTGGAAAATTAGATTTCTTTCTTATTTTAATGTTAGATAGGCTAGGCTACAACTAAAATCACTGGATACTTTTTTTGGCAAAATATCTTTTTATTTCAGAGAAAAATACAAATAACAAAATTCCGTTAAAATCGACATTTTTAGAAGCAAATTATTGCACAAGCTTGAGGGCTTCGCATTCAAAAATGAATCACAATCTCGTCTTTTTAACTCTCAAATCTTCTTTTTCAACCTCATAAGACCTCACAAAACGATTTTTGTATACACTGCGTTCCTCTTTGCGTGTAAAATAATTTAATTCCGAAAGCATACATTTCTCTTCAGTAAAAGTACTTTGTGAGCAAAGTTAATTTTCAGCATGTGCTAAACCTTCAAATGGATTAAGCTTTGGGCGATATAATAATGAAAAGATGTTCTAAATATTACTGTAAAAATTTCTTTGGGCAAATGATTGAGAGCGATACGAAAGCTTTTCAAAGTCCGTTAAAATGCAGTCATTTGAACTTTCGCAGTCAACATTCCAGTCGCGAGTCACACACATACTTTAATATAATTCAACCCATATGACGCCGGAAAATGCACATGGGTACACATTTCCAAATGCTATAACCTCATTTGCCTTAGAAGAAAGATCCAAAGACCATTTTACTGTGGTTATCTTGTCGCTCGTCGTATTTATAACGTCCGATGAAACTGCCTGTCAATCTGCAAACTGTCACCAACCTTCGTTATAAAACGTTTGACATCTTTCTGCACTGTGGCATCTTATCCAGCGATTCAGTTGACTGTGAGTGTTATTCGGTTTGTGGTGCAGTAGATCTGATCGATGCTTAGTAGCACTTCACATATGTTGCAGTCAACGTAGTTTTGTATACGGAGAGTCGTCACGCAATGCAAATCATACAATGGAAAGTTATTTTTTAGGGGGTAGGGGAAGGGGAAAGTAAAAAGACGTCACTACTGCTAAGCTTTTTTGTTGTTGTGAACATCGAAATCTCTTACATGTAAGTTGCAGAGATCGAGCCTTTGGCTAATACTCGTTGAAAAGCTAAATTTGGCACCTGCTAAAAATAGTAAGCCTAAGTAAACAAAACCTGGTTTATGGTAATTACACGAAGCCCATTGCTCGCTGAGAGGCGGGGTTTCGGACTGTTTTTCACATATACACGAACTTACACTGTCAACTTTGTTACATAAAAAATGGAAGGTTGTTGTTCGTTCAAGTCGCTTATTGGCGGAGTTTGTGGTTACAACACTAGAGATCGAATGCGTGAAACGGAAATTGTTCCTTTACTTTCATGCACCAAGAATATCGCAAGTCACGAGTCGGCTTTCAAATTTATCGGTCCTGAAGATGAGGTCGACCTTATTTTGTGCCGAGCGCACATATGTCGGCCCCTCTGTGGTTTAAGGTTTCAAACGGTAATTGGGTCTGTTAACAGTGGTTAACAGTACCAATTCCTTATGCAAGCCCCACCTATTGGCCACGGAGCACCCCCAGCCTCACATAAGCCACACATTCCCACCACTGCGTTTTGTAGCATGGTGTTGTAAAAATGTACAAAAGGTTCTCTTTCATGCTATTAGGGTATTTCTTGCAATTTTATTGGAAAGAAAAACACCCCTAATAAGTACGATAGACAAGCGCTCTTAAGATTTTTGGTTCAAATCTCATGTTTCTGAGAGAGCTGACAGGACGGAGAGGCTGGAGTGATGAAAATCTTGCATTTGGAATAGAATCTTTTGAGTTATTTGTTTACGCAAGGGAACGTTGCATTGAATGCAGTAGATCCTGGCAAGAAGCACCTCAGGTTGTAAAAGGTGTGATTCACCAGAGCTCGGATCACTCGGAGTTCTGGAAAATTTTGGCGATCAAGGCAACTGACAAAGGTACCCGTGAGCTATCGGTGCAATTTCTTGGCGATAATTTTTGGGTACAGGGTTAAATCGCTTCTCGTCCTGGAAAAGATGGCGTTTGGGCAAGACGTCTATGGACAAATAGTTGAATATATTTGCAATATCTATTTACCAAGAGATTATAAATAGTTTGTAATCTCTTGCTTCTTACTGAAATTGAACCGGAGTAAAAATAATAATTTCCAAACGTTCAATATCTAAACTGTATCACGATACGATAACATGCGAAATTCTCCAATACATAATGTCTCCAATATATGTATCATCAGCTTCACCGCCACAGTTTCATACGAGTTGTTGTTCTTATTGTACAATATTTTCAACGACCTGAGTCACAAAAAATTCAAAATTTTCCCTCCGAGTAGTGATAAATCTCTTTGAAAAAATATTTTCCGTTCGTTTGTAGATTTTTACGGAGTTTTGATTTAACACATAGCTACCTCTTCAATTTAAAAAAAAATCAAACCTGAATAACAATACAAATTCCCAAAAGTTTTATAGTTTAACTGTTGATTGATACGTTAAGTTACCTAATAAACTTACAGTGTATTTAGGAACCTCAAGCAAACTAAGAGGGCTACGAGGACGTGGCAATACAAAAAATTAAACGGGCAAAACAATAGCTTAGCGCGTGCATTTTAGAACTTTGTACATTTCTAAGCCGTCCTCTGTATGACCACAACGTGAAATAACCAAAGTTTGCATGGTCTGAGAACAGAACCGATGTGGCAAATGATTTCAGTTTCCATTTGAAACTCAATGCGGTAAGGGACGGTAAACACATCCAGTCTTTTGCAAAATTCTAACTAAAACATAAATTCATTTTTTAATCGACACCTTCTTCGGCGTTTCACTCCTAACTGCAGGGCGTGAAATTAATTTTTTTCAGATAGCCACTTGGCTCCTAAATTCTTCAAAGTGGTAGCCAATTCAAAAAAAAGTTGATCGCCTTTTTCAAAGACAAACAAAACCTTTTGTTACGCTGTCAGCTTTTTAGATAGACCCTCCAAAATTAAGGGCCTGTTCACATGGAGGTAGGGGACCCCAGGTAGGTGAGGTAACCCGCCTAGCCGTGGTCGAAAAATAAAACGCGTTTACATGCAATCTTACAACCCCGGGGTGCTGGGGTGAGGTTTCTTGAGGTTGTTGTTGCGCTTGCAATTAAGGAGTTTGAGTAGAGGCGTCCCAAGCTCACATCTCGAAAAAGACGAAAGATTGATTCTCGGACACATGTATTTATTTATGAAAGCGTCACGAGTTGTGTTACGCGGTGTTTGGTTTTGCGAGAAACCCTTGACTTAATACGTTATACAGAATAGTTTGGGAAACCAATTATGGTCGATTTACAACGTTAAATATTGCGAAATGTGAACATTTTACACTCTTTGTGTGTCCGTTGCGGTTTCTGGTGATTTCTGTCATGAGACAGCTAGGAAATATACAAAGTTTTAAAACATACATGTTTCGCTTTTGAGCTTTTTACCATGAATGCGACCCCGGCTAGGCGGGTTACCCCACCTTGACACGTTTACATGGCAAATTGTCACCCCGGCTGACAGGTTTACCCTACCTGACAAACCGGGCAACCCGCCTAGGCGGGTCACCCCACCTATCATGTAAACGTGATCAAAATAAAATAAGAAATTGTATGGACAGGCGGGTTACCTCACCTACCTGGGATTCCCCACCTCCATGTATACAGGCCCTAAGTTAGGGAAAGGATCTTTAACGTGCTACAAAGTGGACACTAGGATGGATGAAATACAACGTTCAAGCTCATCTAAATTCAAGATGGTGTCTAGTTATCGATCGAGGTGCATGTGCTGCCACTGGAAACAAAATTAACGAGGAAGTTTGCCGCGGATTTATCTGTATCTTTGCAAATCTTTTTAATTCAATATATCTCTTGGCAGGGTTATGATGAAACAATCTAATCCGGCGGCGCCAATTTGGCGACTAATCTTCAGGATTTGGTTGCTAAAGTGAAAAATTTAGTCGCATTGGCGCCTGTATTAGGCACAATTTCACGCCCTTAGGGGGTGAGGGTGGGGGCTGCACGTTGATGACACAAGGTCATACATCGGGAGCGCAAATTGATGTGTAAGTAGACGATGAATGCAATGCAAAATACAGATACTTCTTTGTAGTGATATAAATTTGTTGACGAGAACAGAAATTCAGAGAAATTGTTTACTAGCACCAAACATGTCAGAGCTTGTGTCTTTGCGATCAAAACGTTTAAAGTTCGAAGTCCGTAAGCTCCCCATTTGAACTTTATGACAAACTAACCATTAAGAGAAAAAAATCGCACATCACATAACCTTTATGTACAGTATTTAAATGGCATTAAAACCACTCGTACTTGTTAAAAGTTTCCAGAGCATTGTGGAGACCTAGATTAGAAATCAAGTCATATTTGGTAGCGGAGCATTATTACACGTGCTTTTCAAACAAATTATATATTTTCTCATTCTGATAGGCTCCGGCCTCTCTAATATACGATATACGTCATCCTTTGGTGAAATACAACCCCCAACGGAAATCTTCCCACATCTACCATGGAAACTGGTTTAAGATACTACCACTGTGATCATGGAGGATGATGAAAGGAAAATGAAGGAGACATATATTCTCACATATTCCATCGGGAAAGACATCCAGGTTTATCTTAGAATTTTGCAACATTAAACTGAAGAGAAAATCTGGTAGAAAAAGAAAGAGAAACAACCAGGACGACAAGTATAAATATTTTATTTCTCAGGCCCTGTTTACAAACAACTTCAACAGCGGAAGCATAAGGAATAAGAGTTTAATGAATGAGTTGTTTGGAATAGATTTCATTTTTTCATTTTTGAGTGTAATTCACGCCTTTTCCACGCTTTGACCACGTCTAAGAAAGGCCCCCTGGCCCAACGGATAAGGCATCTGACTACGAATCTGGAGATTCCAGGTTCAAATCCTGGCGGGGTCGCTGCTATTTGAGTAAACAAACTTTGTATCCAATGGATTATTTTTTTATTTTTTTAAGTCACCTTTCACCAAGTTATGAGGCCAGATACCACATATAGGGCGTAGTTATGTTTGCTACCGTAGCATTACTGCATTTGCTATCAAAAAGTATTGAATGTTTATCGAATATTCTCCGGCTTCTCTGATATAGGTCATCCTTTAGTAAAATGCAACCACTCCCAGTTGAGTTATGATGCTTGTCACATTTGCTTGTTTTCCCAAGTAATAAGAAGTCAACTTAAATTAAACCTCAACACAAGTGAAAACTAAAGCATTCCTGGTTATTTTCTCCCGTAGATGCAGCAAGCCATGATATCAGCTCGGAAAGTGTGCTTTGTTACTGATGTGCATTGCTGAATTGCAAGGAGCTAGCGTATTAGTTTCGTCGTGATATGCCAAGGGATCAGCTACCTGGCAAGTATTTCAAGATTCTGATTTTTTTCATCACTTTAATGATTACATGCTGGCAGGATTGGTAGACTCAAATTTCGGTCACCAACTTAACAAAACTAGGACAAAATTACAGACACAAGATACCCATTGGTTAAACGTATTCATAAGTGAAAACATAGTCACTGTCACATAACATGCTATTTAGAGCGCTTTGCAATGGAAAGTCGTGAAACCAAAACCAAAGTTATCCAGGCGGCCAATCAGACGAAAGGAGAAAACCTTTAAGAGCCAATGAAAACTTAAAATAAAAGCAATCAAACGGCCTGAAGGGCGGGGAAAACGCGGACGACCATTTCGTGATTGGTTTTAGTTTTGCGTCTGATTGGTCGAGAGAATGGTGACAGTTCTCAGGACCAATCACAAAGCGATGTCGAATTACTTTCGACACCCAACTTTAAAGGTAAATACTATTGCTTTGATACATCGTCGAAGTACAATCATGATACGCTAGCTATCCAGTTGGTGCTGAAAACCAATTACGTTCTAGAATTTGATATCGATTTGATTACAGACGAGGACATTATGTCAACCCTAAAGGTAACCCTTTGTGCGCATGTCCTTCCTCACCACAGCGACAGTGTATAGACGTGCTGATTGTTATTGGAGTAAAAATTGCCGAACTCAGAGGACCAAACCACTTCATGCAAGGTAAGGCTCTAGCTAGCAATAGTCATGCTAAGTTATGCTCTCATTTCAGTGTCTAATTGGAGGAAAAAGTGTTGATATTCAGCGTGCTCTGTATTCTTTTTGTTTTCAGTCGCTTCAATCACATAGCTGAGATTATCTAGCTGAGATTATCTCCATCAGCAAGAAGTTTGCCCAACAGTTTGCCGGTACCTATCATAATGCAAACATATCCCGGCATACTTTTTCAAATTGATATTATCTTCGAAACTATTCACCTCATTTGCATCTCATGTTTATTTGAATAAAAACGAGACAAACAACTTTGACAAATTTGGTTAGCACTCACCAAATAATTATCAAATATGACAATGCTACATACATATTTACAAAAGCTTTAAGAAATGATGTTCTGAAAATTGAAATCTTTATACCTTTACACATAGTTGTTTGATTTATTTTCTTACAAAAGTTTTCAAAAGACAATGAAATATAACGAACTCAAAGTAACAAACGACGCCCAGCTTTGAAGTTATTGAACAATTAAAAAGATAAAAGACTGTGTCGCCCACATTGACGATGATCTGTTGAATAAAAAAGAGAATCCGAGTGAATGTTACGATTTTAAGTCAAACGAAAGAAAAGGTAGTACTACAGTTAACACAATGCTAATTATTGACAGGTTTATTTTTGGCATTTGATTTACTGAACAGCACTACACCTACTTCCGTATATTGTCTTACTGGCCAACACCTTACGAGGTCTTACGACAATGTTTGAACTCAGGGAGCTTATAACAGGCATTTTACAGGTTACTATTTTTTTCCCATTGGAAACAGTGCTTGCCAAAACAGGATCTAATGGGTGATGGTAAGAATATGGACTCCCCAGACAGTTAAAAAAAGAATGGGCGAGGAAGTACCAAAGCTGAGAGGTACATTGACAGTTCTAATTGTCTAACTGGTTCGTCACTAAAACTAAATATGTGCAATCGTATTTCACAAGTTTTCTTATTCATACCTTTAGCTAGCTCAGTGCAGGCCTTTAAATTTGATCTGACATTCTTCATGGCCTCAAGATCATTCGCTTTGACTGGAACGTTTGTAACTTCAAGACATCCAGCGTTTCCCAATAGAGTGTCAAACCATGATGGTTGAAGGTCAAAATAATCTTTGCCTAGATAAAAGATAAATCAATTTTTGTTTTAGTTATGATGGCAATGCTGAGAATTTCGTTTAAGCATAAAGATACCTGGGATTTTTAGCTTACCAAACCATAGTGAGTTAAATTGAGCGAGACACTTTTCTAAACCGCCGCATAAACCGTGATCTTGAGCAAGGAAGCAAGCTGACTCTTTTTAATTAAATTACCTCCTCCGAAAAAGGGCTGATATGACTGGATAAGTCACGAGTCTTAGTCTTTAATGCAGAAGAAATCGTCATAGTTTGAGCTTAAACAAAGTTGGAAGCAGGGATGTGTGTTCGTTTTGTAACGCCTCTAGCTATCTTGGAAAAGAAGTTCACCTTAATACCAGACGGGTTTGTTACTTTCAGAATACACTACTTTGTATAGATGTGGACTATTACTTATATAGAATGGTATTTTACAATTTTACATCTTCATACCTTTAGCTGGCTCAGCTGTGGGGGCCTTTGAATTTGATTTAACATTCTTCATGGCTTCAAGATCTTTTCCTTTAACTGGAACGTTTTCAACTTGAAGACATCCAGTGTTTTGGGATAGAGTGTCAAACCATGACGGTTGAAGGTCAAAATAATCTTTGCCTAGATAAAAGATAAATTAAGTTCTGTTTTTTGATTGCAATGTAGAGAATTTCGTTTCCACATAAAGATACCTAAGATTTTAGCTTACCGAACCAAAAGTGAATTAATTTCAGCGAAACACTTTTTCTAAACCGCCGCAAAAACCGTGACCTTGAGCACTCGATAAAAGAACAAGCTAACTCTTCAATTAAAGCTACCTCCTCTGAAAAATGATTGATCTGGGTGGGTAAGGCATGAGTCTTGAATGCAGCAGAAATCATCACAGTCTGAGCTTGAACAAAGTTGGAAGCAGGGATATGTGTTCGTTTTTACCCCTTTAGCTTTCTTGGAAAATAAGTTCACCATAATACCAGAGGAATCTGTGTTATTTTTGTATGATGTAACACCTCATGAAGTTGCTCACTGAATTTGAGTCAGGCGAGTACATTGCAAAAGTACTAAAGCTGAAGGGTACATTGACAATTCTAATTAGCTTAATAGGTTCTTCACGCTCAGAAGACACTACTTCGCACAGATGTGGACTATCACCTTTGTAGAATCGTATTTTAAAGTTTCCATCTACATACCTTTCTTCCTGGCTTCAAGATCTTTTGCCTTAAGTGGAACGTTTTCAACTTGAAGACATCCAACGTTTTTTGATAAAGTGTCAAACCATGACGGTTGAAGGTCAAAATAATCTTTGCCTAGATGAAAGATGATTAAAAAATCAAAGCTGATATATGGAAGAACATGCTATCAGTTCTGAGTATCTAACTGTTTTGTGACTCGTAAGACTACACTGCTTTCGCGCAGGTGTGCACTGTAAAGGAATGGTAATTTACAAGTTTCCTTCTTCATACCTTTAGCTTGCTCAGTGAAGGCCCTTGAAGAGGATTTAACATTCCTTATGGTTTCAAGATCTTTTGCGCTAACTGGAAAGTTTTCAACTTTGAAACATCCACCGTTGTTGGATGGAGTGTCAAACCATGATTGTTGAAGGTCAAAGTAAGCTTTGCCTAGTTTAGAAAAAAAAAAAAAAAAGTAGCAGAAATAAAAATAAAAGTGCATGGAAGAACAGTTAATGAAATAAAAATATTTATTTTTAGTAAAAGATGATGCAGACCCCTCTTTCCTCTCCAACTACGTCCCATAACGCTTCCCTGGAACACAAAATGAGTTCATAAAAAACAAGGCAGTCGTATCAACCGCGTTGTCACCACTCAGTTGATGCGACGCCATCCCAATTTACATACTCACCATTAAATATTTGTGGTTTACTCCGGGACTCTTCTACTTCCGTTTTATTCTTCTGGATAGTAAAATTAAAGCCCCCCTCGAGCTCGGCAATGTTCTTCCTTGCCTCCTGTAGCTTTTTGTCTATTGATGCCATTTGCTTAACAAAATCAGATTGAGTTCTTTGCACAGTTTGTTTTAGCTGGGACAGTTTTCCTTTGAGATCAGCAATGTCTTTGTCTGTCCCAAAGAGAGTTTGTTTAAGAAAGGCGATCTCCTTCTCTTTAGCTGTTAAAAAACAAATGAATATTTTAAGTACTTAGAATATTGGATTGAACAAATTCAAGGTTTGAGTGATAATGTAAACTGGGAAAACACAAAAAACGGAACTATTTATGACGGAACGAGAAGCAGTAGGGAGGGGGGAGGGGGTAAACGACTTATTATCAGTGGAGCATCGGTAACTCCTTGTAATCCGCGCGCACTTTTCTTTTCATGCATGCGTGACCACATAAAACTAACCGTTAATCTCTGTTTCAAGGTAGATGATCTTCTGTGTTAGTTGTTCCTTTTCTCTCGCAGACTGAAAAAAAAATTTGCCAACATATTGATTTCTTAATTAATGAAATTAGAAGAGAGCAAAAAAGCTGGGATACAAAGCACTATCAACTTTTTTATCCAGCTTGAAGATGGTGGAATGTCGAAGAGTGGCGTCATAATCTAAAAATTTCATTTGCGCGCGCTTTTTCACCTCTCCACGAAGAAAAAAATGTTCAAACTCAGTTACCTGAACGCCTTTAATGCAGAAAAGTTCTAGTTGCGTTGAATGTTTCTCCAATGTTGGACGGACTTAAAATTGAGCTAATTTTGGAGGGAACCGTTTTACAAGTCAAATCGGAACTAATTACGACCTATTTTCAAAGCTTATATATTGAATCAGGTAGTTTTGCGCGTTCGCCTTTAAAATCACTTGAACTTCCTTTTTCCTTGCCCCTTCGGATAACAAATTGTAACTTTTACAATAACTAAACCTACTTTTTAAGGAAAGAAAAAAGAAGTGTAATGATGAGAAACGCCCACCTCATTAGCCATGATCCGTGCCCCATGTGAGGCCTCTAAAGGCTCATGATAATTCTCAGCAGAACGATTTGTGACATTGACTTCCTCATCAAATATTCTCGCAGAACAGGATTTCCTCACAGACTCTTTGTCACCTGAGTTGTTTTTGTTCATTTTGTAACTGATGTCTTCATTCAAAGCATTCGATAAACTAGAAAAATGCATTCTCTTTCACGGTGCTATAGCATGAACTGAGCTCTTAGTGCGAAACAAAGTTTCGATTTGTTTATGACTAGTTGCATGGTAACGTGTTTATGCCGTCACATTGTGGCATCACGCCGGATTTGAAGTATTAAGTCTGGGCACTAGAATTTTGTTGAAGCCAACCATAGTTGGCCATTATAACGTTTTTATAATGTGAAATCGATAATGGATAACACGGGAAATATCAGCGGACAACGATGTACATAGAACCCTTCACAGCAGAATAGTTGATGTCATTGAGCGGGTTTCCTTCGTCCAAAGGAAAATGTGCGAACATTTAGTACATTGTTTAAAGAATGCTTACTCCGTGTCCAGAGTGCCAGCGATCACGAAGATGAAAATACCGAAAACAACTGAATAACTCCAAAAGACTTTAGGGGTGATGGCTTTTACGACTAACTGTGTTAACGGTAATGTTTTACGATTAACTTTAAATACGACTAACGGTTAAAAATAACCTCCCCTCAAATTTAAGCCGAAATATTAAATAAGCACCCGGGCTCCTATTCGAGGAAATAGGGTAACTGATTTAGTTTGAGCAGAAACTCAGAAATTACTCTTTGCATAAAACGAAAAGAATGCTGATATTTGTAGAAAGGAACAAATTCACAAGCGAAAACGAAATACGTGTTTTGTCCTATGCTGGGGCCTGTTAACATGGAGGCGAGGGACCCCAGATAGGTGATGTAACCCGCCCAGCCGTGGTAGAAAAATGGCCTACATACAATCTCACAACTCCGGGTTGCCGGGGTGAAGTTTCTCGAGGTTGTAGTCACGCTTGCATTTAGTGAGATTAGATGTCACTTAGTAGCGAAGTGAGGTAAAACGGTGCCGTTTATTTTCAAACGTTTATCAATTTTCATTTATTTTCCTCTAAGGGTTTCTATTTGAATGAGAGCTAAAATAGGATTATGGTTTTGTCTTCCTCTTCGACATGGGTGAATTGTTCTGAAAGTGAATTGAATATTTCTTCGGAGCGATTAAGCCTCCTGTACACCTGCAGGAGAATTGCCTCTTTGCTTTGACACTAATCTGTCTCAAGAAAGGCCCTGTGGCCCAATGGATAAGGCATCTGACTTCGAATCAGGAGATTCCAGGTTCGAGTCCTGGCGGGGTCGCTGTTGTTTTGGTGAAATAATCTTTGTATCTTCTGAATTTCTTTCATCCTTTTAATCGCTTTCATGAAGTTATTAGTCTGGATAAGAAATTAAGTTATGTTTGGAAGAAGAACATCGCTACACGTGCTTTTCAAACAAGTTATTTGTTTTTGCATTCTGATTCCAGCTTCGAATTCTATAATATACGACATAAGTCATCCTTTGGTGAAATAGTACCTCCACCGGAAATCCTTCCGCATCTACCATGGAAATTGGTTTGATTTATCACTGATCATTGATGATTTCTGTTCTCCTCAAAGAAGAGTCAAATCAATGATTATGTAGGACGATGAAAAGAAAACGAAGAAGACATACTCTCACATATTCCAGAGGGAAGGACGTGATCCAGGGTTTATCTTAGAATTTCGCAATATCAAACAAAAGTCGCGATTGTCGTCAGTGTTTACAGAAGTATTTTACTTTTTTTCTAAGGTTAAATCAAGCTCTGCTTATTTCATCCTTGTGCAAAGAATCGAGAGAAAATCTGGTAGAAAAAAAAAGAGAGAAACGACTAGAACGAAAAATATAAATATTTTATTTCTCAGGTCTTGTATACATTACAACAGCAAAAGCAGGAGCAAAAAGAATTTATTGAATAAGTTCTTTGTTGATTGGGATAGATTTCATTTATGAGCATAATTCACGGTTTCTTTTGTGCTCACATTTGCTTGTTTTCCCAGTCTTCATTGCGGTCTCTGGGGAAAAGTATGACCCGGCATTTCAAACTGCTGGAGCGAAAAGATTTTTGGTTCAAATCTCATGCTTCTGAGAAAGCTGACAGGACAGAGAGACTGGAGTGAGGAAAATCTTGCTTTTGGGATAGAATCTTTTGAGTAATTTGTTTACGCAAGGGAACGGTGCTTTGAATGCAGTAGATCCTGGCAAGAAGCACCGCAGGTTGTAAAAGGTGTGATTCGTCAGAGCCCAGATTTCTCGGAGTTCTGAAAAATTTTGGCGATCAAGGCAACTGAAAAGACGGCGTTTGGGCAAGACGTCTATGGACAAATAGTTGAATATATTTGCAATATCTATTTACTAAGAGATTTTATAACATAGCTAGTAAATTTGTCTGATCAAATTCAATTGCGCGAGCGTGCTTCATAGTCCTTTTGTGCACGCTCATGACGTCAGCAAACATATCCCTCGAGAAAAAAATTTTCCATCGGGTTGAAAATGTTATAAAACAATTGGTTCGTACGTCAGCTGTGCGTTCATCGAGATATGAAGCACTTGGGAAGTTTAGAGAGCACTCAAGAAGCTAGAGTTGCTCTCGGCTACGCCTCTAGCAACTCTTACGCATCTTTCGTGCTCTCCAAACTTCCCGCGTGCTTCATATCTCGATGAACGCACGCTGACGTATGAACCAATTGTTAAATAAATACTTTGTAATCTCTTGCTTCTTACTGAAATTTAACCAGAATAAAAATAATAATTTCCAAACGTTCAACTGTATCACGATTCGATAACATGCGAAATTCTCTAACATTTAATGTCACCAGCTTCACCGCTACAGTTCCATACGAATTGTTGTTCTTATTCTACAATATTTTCAACGACTTGAATCACAAAAAATTTAATATTTTCCCCTCCGAGTAGTGATAAATCTCTTAGAAAAACATTATTCGTTCGTTTGTAGATTTTTACAGAGTTTTAATTCAACACATAGCTACCTCTTCAATTTTGAATATCAAACCAGAATAACAATACAAATTCCCCAAAGTTTTATGGTTTAACTGTAATTTGATGCGTTAAGTTACTTAATAAACTTACAGTGTATTTAGGAACCTCAAGCAAACCAAGAGGGCTACGAGGACGTGGCAATACAAAAGATTTAATGAGCAAAACAATAGCTTAGCGCGTGCATTTTAGAACTTCGTGCATTTCTAAGCCATCCTCTGCATAACCACAACGCGAAATAAGTTTGCATGATCTGAGAACAGAACCCATGGCAAATTATTTCAGTTTCCATTCGGAACTCAATGCGGTGAGAGACGGTTAACACATCCAGCCATTTTCAAAATTCTAACTGAAAACATAAATTCATTTTTTAATCGACATCTTCTTCGGCGTTTCCGTGCTAACTGCTTCAGGTTTCTTTTTTCTGTAATCACTTCTTTTGTTATCCTCTAAGTTACAGAAATGTACAAATTATTGGTCTCATTGCACAATTATTTCACGATTTGAATCACAAAAAAAACTTCATTTTTTCTTCCAGTTAACATCAGAGATAAACTCTTGGAAAAAAATACTTTTTTTCTGTTTGTATAAAATCATAGAGTTTCTAGATAAACACATAGCTACGTGTTCTATATCTACCCTGAAGGGAACCTTGTTCGGAAAATTACGTCACACATCTAAGCTGTTACGCGAGATGAACTCGGAACTGGTCAAAAATGTAGCTAGGAATGTGAGCCTCGACAACCTGAATAACAGAGGGGTTTGAAAACAAATCATTAGTAATATAGTGCTGAACGAAAAACAGAAATGCGTTTTATTACAAAAGAGTCAAGTGCGAGTTCCAACAGAAATCTCTCACAGGGGAATGGAAGAAAATAAAGATAATTCGGATATTAGTCCACAATGGTCGTTACGAGTAAGAGCATGGTGTTTCCATTTTGGAAATGGCAGACGTGCATCGCACAACCATAAGGTTATGGTTGCTCGGTGGGAGGGGAAGCTGCACGTTGATGACACATGTTCATCAGGAGCGCACGTTGATATGTAAGTAGAAGACCAATTTTCATCAGAGGCATAGAAACTCAAGTAGTCTACTTTTTTGTTCTAACAAGAATCGGATATCACCTCTCATTATCTATAATCTATCACTGAACTAACGCCCAGAATGGAATCTATTTCTTAGTAGAAGCTTCAAGGCTTGATGCTTCTGTCACGGTTATTAGCCAATAAGAGGGCATACATGTTTTGTTATGCTGTAGAGGAAAGAACTTCAACAAGGAGCGTTCAAACAATATTGCATATCTACGGCAAAACAGTTAATATCTTTGCACCGACAACAAATGCCGAAACGTCAGCTTTTCCAGTTTACATCTGGTAACGATGCAGCACCACACTTTCTTCATAAACTTAATACTTTCTAATGTAGCTGCATTTTTAACATCAAATCAAATAACAACAGCTTACCTTCCTTGGAAGTTCACTGTACGCCAAAAAGTCTTCAAGGAAAACCAGCAGGTTTACAACTTCTGCTGGGATCTCTTGGCTTCTTACACTAAATCAAACACACAGAATAAGAAATCATCAAGTATTAAAGAGCGACTCGTAAAGTATACTCCAAAGATCACAATAATTTTTATCTCCGTAAGACCCTCAGTATGTAAAGTACAGAGTATTCAATATTCACTTGTCCTTTAATATCTTTCAGCTCATTTAAGCGGACCATTGTCAGTGTCTGAGCAACTGGGGAGTGCACAACTATCCCTCTCGTAACTCAACCGATCAAATTAGACTGTAATGTAGCAAACATTTCTTGTTTCTGAATCAAAATTTGGACCCCTCCCCCGATCAAAAGTTCCTTGATCCGCTCCTACTCCACCCCAACAATCCGACTTCATGGTCGAATGTTACGTATTGGCCCAATCCCTAAAAACTAGTAATATCGTAAGTCTTTCATATCACTCAAGTGATCCGCCCTTTTAAGATGCCCTTAAAAAGTGTACTTACTTTGTAGCCGTCGCCTCTATAAGGGACCTGACATATTGTCCACAGCACGACAAGAATTGTTCAGTGTACTCGGAATGGAACTGCTTCAGAACTGTAATCATTCCTACTACAAATGGTGCGCTGTCGATCTGATCAGTCGGTCGCTTGGCCACCATTGTTCCTGGTGCATCAGATGACAAACGAAATGTATTAGCTAAGGATGATTAGTTTGAGCAACATTACTTTCTGAAGTGCTTTCCGATTGAGGGTTGTTTAACCAAACCTTAACCCATTTAACTCCCAAGATCTGATTGTCAATTCTCCCCTCTACCTGCTACACATTTCCTTGCAAATAAGTTCCAGGAAGTTGGTGTTAGATCATGAGACCTTCTACCTGATAGGTTGGAGTATTCTCATTAACCTGTTTGCAGGATAATGTATGGATATTATAGGGAGAAGTGAAATGTTAATCACCTCTGGAAGTTGAACGGTAGATACCGAAAGCCAATGAAAACTCGACTTTTCATGTACCCTGCTTGAAGCGCAGAAAACGCGACCAACCAGTTTACAACAGATTTTAATTTTACTCTTAGCCTTAGTAATTCGCAGGTACTATCTAAATGTAATAACAAAAGAACTATCGTCTTACCGACGCTCTTGACGTAGACCAGTTTTGGCATCTGTGCAATCACGCACAAAAAATTCAGCAGTGCAAAATACGGATACTTCTTTGTAGTGATATAAATCTGTTGATAAGAACAGAAATATCTCTTAAATGCCCAATGACCTTTTACAAAATCTAAAAAACTCCACGTTCGTTAAATAACCTTGGCCAAAATGTTGGGACAGTTTGTTTGTTCTCGTTTTTGCGTACAAGCAAAATCATAGTCTAAGCACTGGACTTCACGAATTTTATGCTTCTTGCATACAACCAGAAATGTAGGTACTTAACAAAGGAAAGTACCAGCTAAATAACTATATAAAATTAAATTAAAGAGACTGACCTTTGTGAGTGGGTTATGAATACCAGCCCACTCAAGATATGACGTCAACTCAAACATAAGAGGATTCTCTTCCTTGGGATATGGTCGAGTGGGGTCCTGGTAATGAGCTTCAACATCGCGCAGCAGTGCACTGTACATAATGATTTTAATAACAAATAGGTTAAGTTCCACGCCAACTCCGAGAAGATAAAGCATCAAAAGTGACGAGCTGTAAGTAATACCAGGTTTGAAGACAGCAGATATCTGATAACAGCGCTGAGATAAAAATCATGAAACCTTCCATATACGATTAGGAAGTTACTTTGCGACTCGACAAACTTCTGATAATGAGAAACTGCGTAATAGCACTAAACATATCAGAGCTTGTGTCTTTGCAGTCAAATTTAGAATCACCAAGACATGAAGGAATCTGCTCTGAAACGTTCAAGGTTCCAAATCCATAAGCTTCCCATTAGTGTTTTATGACAAACAAAGCATAGAGAGAAAAAATCGCATATCACATAGCCATTGTGAAGAGTATTTCAATGGTTGGGGAAACATTACATTACTGTAAGAATCAAAATCACTCATACTTGTTAAAAGTTTCCAGAGCATTGTGGAGAACTTTTGAGTCAAACTTGCAGGAACAGTTCAGCTCATTTGAGATTTGTCTTCTTATGAGCTGCATTTGGCCGACCTAAAGGATAAAAAAAAAGAAGAAAACAGTGGGTGATGATCAAAGACAGCAGAAAACTGAAGCCGATTTTGTTTACCAATCGTAAAGCGTTATGCAACAAAACTAAAGCGATACCGGATTACACTACACGATCAGTTGAAAATTACTCTAACCTCTAAGTGCACTTCACGAAGTAAAACTAACGGTAAAAACGAGATTCCCCATTTTCTTAACCGAGAACACCCACATTCCATGGTGCCACAGAGCTCTTATTGTAATAAATTGACTGAAATATCGAAAGAATCGGTTTACCTTCATGATTGCTTCACTATACTGAGTCCACAGACGAGCCAACTTTTGAGTAACTGGAGGATATACTCTGTATGGTGATGCTGTGGGGAAAGAACGTGAAATAAACAAATAAATAATTAAATAAAAATAAATAAATAAATAAATACTCCTACTCCTGCATGCCACCGAAGCTACGTCAGTTTGGCTGCATCTTGAAAATTTAAGTTTACATGTTTTTACGGTCGTTTCTGGAATCCATGTCGTTGGCCTCTCCAACTTTGAACATCATTGTTCCTTCTTCATTTATCATTGCATCCTATCCATGTTTTATAGTATATACTAGCATTCAATCACAAACACTGCAATCTGATTGGCTTCGCTAATCGCTCTCTGTTCCGTAAAAGATAGTAAATGATCCCCTAACAGTGTGTGTAAACAAAATGAAATATGGCAAAAACATGAACCTGTCTCGTTGTTACGTTTTGGACGACTAGCGGATTTATACTAAAGCAATTAGATTATTTCCTCTCGATTTCTGCGCGTGATAGTTGGTTCGGGCCGCGCCACGCTACGCAGTAGAAATATAGACCTCATAATCTAATGGTTACGTAATCTCTTTCCAGTTGAAGGAAACGTTGCAACACGTGACCGAAAAAGTAGTGGAATATGTCTTTTAACTTAGTCACTTTACAATCACAAAGAAATGCGGGGTTTCAAAGGGGTAGATTAAGGTTACAACACAACACATACAAACCGATGAGACTTTTGACGGGAGTAAGTTGTTTGGAAAGTCCAAGCAAAGTGTCTGCCACGAGTTTGTCTTTGAGTGCTCCTCTCAGCAATGCTTGGAATTTCTACAGAAAAAAGATAAAAGCATTGCTCGTAATGAAACAGCAAAAATCAGTTTAAATATTCCTAAAGGCGAGGCTACGTTTAACGATGTTCTCGAAAGATGAAGCTCCACCGCGAAGAGGTTTTTTTCTTTCATATTATGTAAGGTTAGTACACGAAGAAAATATCTTGGCCTGTTTTACCTCTTGCACATTAAGTCTCTATTTTGCTAATGCACATTTTTTTGTAGGGGGTTCACTGTCCTGCCTAACGTTCTCGACCACTAGTAAAATCAAATAACATACAACTGTCGAACCTGCAGTTCCTTGACTATCATAAACGACAGTAGTTTGTCCAATCCCGTCAGTCCAAACGAGCCAACAGCCTGCTGAAGTTGCTTTAGGATCAGTAAGTTCATAACCTCTTGCTTGGTTCTGTTGTCGTACCAGGCTCCCATTTGGTCGATGTAACACGTAGTCCTGACAAAGTAAGTATCCTTAAGTACTAAAGATCGAAATAGCAATTCCCTTCTAACTCAGTGCTGCACATTTTCTTGTGCAATTGGGTTTCCATAGCAGCCGGTTAGCAGGTAGATCAACCCGCTTGTGATAAGTTGATAAGTTGGGGGGGGGGGGGGGGGAGGCAAGTTTCTAAAGAAACTGTGGTGCTGCTTCGGTGGAAGAGTATATCACGGTAATGTAGTGGTATCAACTGAGTCGATAAAGTACAAAGTAAATTGGCCATCGTAAAGAGTTTCACAGCCGACTTTTCGAGCGTCAGCCCTTCGTCAGAACGTCAGCTTTGAAACTCTTTACGGTGGCTACTTTACGTTATCAACTCAGTTCATAATACTAAATTACCCTGTTATACCCGAGTTAGGGTTACTGGCATCTTATTTTGTCCTTAATAGCGAATACCCCCCTTTGCAGTGTGCAGACCCATCTCTGACTGGCATGCTCGTGTTTCACATGCTCACTACCACTGACCATCTACTTTCACCGAAGTTACCTCGAACGGAAAACCACTAAGTGCATGCGCCGCTACCTAGATCTACTTCAGTCTTTACCGTGCATCATTCATCTCTCAAATAAATATAACACAACTAAACAGATCACTAACTTAGTGTCTGTAATTCTGAGTATCTCCCTCGCTAGTCGTCCAATGAAATTGACAGACTCGTCCACAGGAGGAAACTTCGGTATGGGAATCGTGGTTGATTGATAAACAGACTGCCAGTCGTGGACCTGAAGAGACGAACAGACAAATAACCATTTAGATTGGTTTATGACCACACAGTTACTATCTCAGAGTATCCTTTACAACCCCAACATCAGTATGCATATTCTCCACACTGTTCCCTATACATTCCCTAAGGTGCTGACGAGGAGAATTTGTTTCAAAATCCAGAGCTTCTCTTGTTGGTGATCATTTCCCTTATTCTCATGACCTTGATGTGTGATTCAGGGCTGATATTGTGAGGAGAAATTAGATGCTAGTCACTCTTATGTGGCCAAAGGGGGTTCCAGAGAAAAGCTCATTCCACTTGGCAGCCAGCAAGCAACAAGAACACTTTAACATGGCCTCAAATCTTCCTTCATAAGTAAGAACCATTTCTACTGTAGAAAACCTTACTGGCACATCCAATTTTTCGGAAACCAAAGATAATAAGAGTGTTAAAGTTAACCTGCTTGAATCATGGACTAAAAGGTGTTTACCTTCGTTTTACCGCTGCTATTGAGACGTTTTTTGTTTTCATAAGATTTCAAGCTCTAACCTTTTCTCTGAGAAAGCTATTGCATTCCTGTTCCACGTTGTAGTTAATGATTCTGGAAACTTCCTCTTGCCAGATTTTCAGACCATAGATGTTAATGTAATCTTGAATGTATTCAAAGGAACGCCGGAATCCGTCCATTCTTCCTCCAAGTTCCCTTAGCCTCAAGCCAAGTTCCGATTGCTGTCAGAATTAACACAATGCCTTTCATCTTGAACTTAAGAGCAGATAATTATTGAATATCGAAACTGAGTCAGGATTACTTTAGTTTTTCTCTACTTCGCTAAGTCGCGCACCAATTGCTAAATCAATCAGATGCGAGACTTAAACGAATCGCGACTTGGTCACCAGTCTTTTCCCGCGCTTGCGAAAGTGAACTCTGATTTCACTCTAACATTAGCACGCCCTTAAAATTAACATAAGCATAAATATTCCCCATACGGTTCTCCTCACATTTACTGTGCTACTGACAAGGAGACTTTGTCTAATAATCAAGAGCTTCTTGAGTTGCTGATCATTTCTTTTATTCTCGTGAACTAAATGTGTGGTTCAGGGCTGGAACTGTAGGGAGAAATAAGATGTTAGTCACTCTTCACGCCAAAAGGGTTAGGATCATTCTGTAATTTACCTTAGCCCTTGGATTAAACGTGAGAACAATGTGGAGAGCAGACGCCACCTGTCTAACCAACTCTTTCCTAATCCCATCCTCTAGAAGCTGCTTTGGGTCAATCTGAAAACAGTGAAAATGTTGCCTTTAACTTCTGTAAGAGGGGTATGGCACTCTTCATTAAAGGCCAACCCTGTCTAGCACGTTGGGAAGATGAAATTAGGAAATTGTTTCAAAATGGCTAGATGGGGAACTTGTGATGGTTATACATACGAAATAGTATTATGCTACTTGGTTAAATCATAGAACGATTTTCAATTGAGTGTCGCAGTAATCCTGATTGGCCTAATATCAGCGCGTGCCACTCTCTTAACCAATCAAATTCAAAACTAGAATCAAAAGTGACCTGGTCACTCGCGTTTTCCCGCGCTTCGAGCAGTTTGCTTGTTTTTACTTAGAGTTCTCATTGTCTTCTTAAAATATTTTCCTTTATTCTGAATTTCGTGTCAATAACTGTGGTTTTGGTTTCTTAAAACTCAACTAAAAAGTCATCTGCAATGCTATCCACCAGTACTTACCTTAATAATTCCGACCAAAGTTGTCTTCATCATCAAAATCCCTTCCGTGAACACGGAAATAGCATGTGTCAACTTCGCTATCTAAAAAAAAAAAACCACACATTGGTTTAATTACGATGTTGCTCTGAAAGAAGGGGAGACATTGCTAAATGGCTAATATATTTGTATTAAATGGTTCTTTCTGATATAAGTCTTTTATGATCACTGAAACATACCTGGTATCTCTCATCCAATTGCGCATATTCTCTCAATTTATCCTTTTCCAACCTGGTTGGAACCTTGTAAGACACAGCATTAGAAAAATATCGTTAGCGTGTGATGAAGATGATGATGATTTTTTTTTCGCCTTTTATTTTTTAGGTAGCGTGAAGTTATGTTATGAGCCAGAGGGTTAAATAATGTCTTTTTACTATCTTGAAAAAATTAAAAAAAAAAAAAGGGGCATCGTTGACAAACCAACCTCCTTCACGCTGCTGATCTGGAGTTGAATGATTCTTGCAAGAAGACCAAACATTGTCTCTGGGATAATCTGTAAAACCTGGAGATATGATAGTTTGGTCATTAAATGTGCACATCTAATGTTGCTTCACTTTGTGCCAACTCAGCTCAGAAAAAAAAAATTGCAAATAGAAGAGGAATGTTCACCATAATGCCCAAAAGGGATGAATACTCGGAAAAATCTGAAAGTTACTCCAATCTCACAAGTTGAGATGTAACTAAAAACCTTTTTTGCAGAAGCAAGAAAAATGTAAACAAGATAAATCCACCAAGAGAGAGCACTGTCTGAGATCCTACAGAGCATATGCATTTTACTAATCCACAATTTGTCATGAGCACGTCAGCATAATTACCTTTCTCACATAAGCCACCAATTCACCGGAGTAGTACTGGGACACACTCACTAAATCAGGACTATTAGCCTGGCCAATGCGCACCAGAGGCAAATCCATAGCTGAGGCCATCTATGAAGAGATTCTAAAAGTTAGTCTACTCTTGCACTAGTCAGGAGATAAGTCTTTTGTCGCTGGAGTGTAAAGATGAACAGTGTTGTTTTACCTTGAGGAATGTTGCTCTTAATTTCTGAACCAAAGAAGGGTTACTCTTTATTCCTTGTTGCATGAATCCAGAGTAACTGCAATAACATCAATAACAATCTGTTTAGGAAATCAAATTGTTAAAAGTGTCTCTTAACGCTTTCACTCTTAAGATCTCATTAGTAATTCTCCTTGCTGTCTGCCACACAATGGCTATGAAGTAAGTTCAGATAATTTGATAGGAATCAACTTACAATCCCCAAATTGATATTTTTCTTTATTCTAATCAATTGTCTGCATGATATTGTATCGATATTGAAAGGCAAAATTAAGTCTAGGTCACTCTTGGGACTTAAAGGGGTTAAATTGTCTGATTGAGATCCTTGAACAACGGCTGAAAAAAAAAAAAAAAGAGCTACAAAATGATACACAAACAAAAAATGAAAAACTAAAAAATGCTCATGTGCTACATGGGCAATGAAATTTAATTTCTTTAGCACTGAATGAATCTGCATCAAGAAAAATGGTGCTTTGGGACACCCACTCGATTAGTTCTTAGAGCTATTTGTCCCAAACTCCACGCAATTAACATAGTATTTAAATATTAATTTCTTCCTTTCCTTCTTTATTTCTTAGACATCCTTGGTAACAATGAGTTTTAAATTATTTTGGTTTCTTTTTTCGTTTTCTTATTGCACTGTATTCTTTACATTGATGTTTGTAACACTACTGTAATAATTATAACCTTCTCTAAAACACTGTATTTGTGTAAGTTTATATAAAATTGAATTTAATTGAAGTGAAGAGGGAATATAAGCAGCTAAGTGACACACACAAAAAGGTAGAAGTCTGTTTGTCTTACCTATCAATAATATTCCACGCATAAGATAAGTCAGCTACTAACTGAATGGTGATCAAAACCTGCAAAAGCAGAGAGAAATTACACAATTAATCATCATCATCTGATATACTTGACATGAAGCTTGGAAGCCAGGCACACACCTCTTCTTTAATATTGATTGTCCTAATCATCTGATGCAGGAACTGCCTTGTTTCCAGGAGAAATTGTCGTACTTGAAGGTTGCTCTCCAGTTGATGAAATTCTTGAACCTAAAAGAATAATAAAGATTACTCACTCATCTATTCCAGGCTGGCACTTGTTAACTTTTTCTATCTAAAGGGTGGGTATTTATTTGAGGTGGGTGCTAAACCAAATAATAAGGTATGTCAGGAAAATAATCTAAGTACATGTCTATGAATTGGCTCTATATATACATCATAAGTATACTATTTCCTATGCAGCAATGATGGCAAACCTCTTCTAATGCTTGGATAAGCTGCACCATCTTACGTCCAGCTGAGGTGGAGTCTTCATAATTTAATGAAGAAATCTGATTGGACATCTCCTTGAACCAAGCTTGAAGGTTTTCTAATGGACAGAAATTAAGTTTGAATGCTAGTTACTTGAGAATTTTGGACTATTTCATACTACATGTTACACAACTGTGAATTTTTAGTTTTTGGTAAAAAGACACAAGTCATAGTTCATACCCTTTCAAACTCAAATAATTTTCTGACTTTTCATGACATACTAATAATATAATACAACACCACCGAAAAAAAAAAAAAGGATTTGTAATAAAGACACTTTTCCTTTTCCTTTCTCAAACTTATCATTTTCGGTAATCTTCTATAACTTTGCGCAACCCACACTCATATCACACCACTTTTGAGCCTTGGACATGATAATGTATAATTTCATGACTTTCCAAGTTTTTTTCAATTTAAGCTAAAAAAAACCCTGTGGGTAGTATAAATTGCACAGGTGAATGTATTTCATTCACAGATCTTAACCCTTTCACCCCTATGGGTGTCTTAATTGTATCAACCTAAATTCTCCTTAAACAATATCACCCCTGAATCAAATACTAAGTTCATGCAATAAAAGAAATGATCACCAACTAAAGAAGCTATTGATTGTTAACAAATTCTCCTTGTCAGCACCTTAAGGAAATGTGTAGAGAACTGTATGGAGATTATGCATACTGATGTTAAGGTGTAAAGGTTTGATAGTTCATGTCTACTGAGATAATGACTGTTTTATGTCAATCATGGTTGGAGTTCATGTTACTTTACCATTCTTTTGAATTCTTGTCAGTGGTTTGGTCCCAGAAAATACTTCAGAGAGCTCATCCATCCTTTCAACTCCTTCTGTTTTGTGTTTTTCCCATTGAGACTGTTTCTGTGCCAACATCTGCTTGAACATCTGATGCAATGTTAAAAATAAATATAAATAATTAAAAGTATGTTTCACCATTCACATTTTTGAAAGTAGTTCAATTTCCATTTTTCTTTGTCTTCTAATCATTATTTAACCAAAAACAAAAATTAAGATGCTAGAGAAAATTTTCGTTAATGGAATAAATCTGTACCAAAACATTATAAATGTAATAATGATCAATAAATAAGATTTTTAATTAGAAATGTAATAATCTTTATGATAATTAACATAAATACACACTTGAAAATCAAGCATATGAAAATGAAGGTTGTAAAATTAATGTCCTTATTAAAGGTTGCGTTCTGTGTCTGTATTTAAAACTAAGAAAGTAAAGTTCTGACCATCTGAGATACAAAGGTAAAAAGGCAAACCATAAAAATATAAATCATGATGGTGATTACAAACCTCTTTCAGTTTTAGTTCAAACTGAGCAGTATTCAACAGCAGCTCAAAGACAGCTCTTGGGTCATACCCTGATGCAGTTACCATCTCTCTAAGAGCACGACATCTCTTGTACACATCAAATACTGTCAAATAATTTCAACTGGTTAATTTCAATTGATTCTTACTGCTTCATAGAAAAACTTGTACTCGCTCCCTTTTAAAGTTGTGTGGATTCCTTTGAGTGCCATAAACCGAAAAAAAAGCTTGTCAAGCCATCCATAGTGGTCAGGTTAGATGGACTTGTTAAGTGACAAGTTTTAAGTCACTTTCAAGTCTCTTTCTTTAGAAACTAGCTTAAAAGTCAAGTTTAGAGGACTTTTTAACCCTGATTAACATGTAACTTCTCTCTAGGATATCCATACATAATTTGTCAAACAGTTAATGAGAATGCTTAAACTTATCAGTTAGAAGTTTCCATCTCCATTGAGTACCAAAGCCTAGTAACATATTTATAAGAAGATAGCAGCTAAAAGGGATCAGATCTTGGAATTTTAAGGGTTAAGGAAACATGTGATATATTAATCAAAGGTATTCTTTTTCCCTGAGTGACTGACTGCCAGGGAAGATAACTTGACAAAACCTTGAGGAAAACTCCCAAAAGAAATGTAAGACTGGCTTTTGTTATGGAAGTTGGCCTTTGATTGGAGGGTATTGCATTATCAAACATTGTGCCCTTGAATCATGTCCTGCACTCAGGTTTTATAAGAACATGGTAATCTGTAGTCATATCAAGTGAAGGGCAAACCATGGTTTTTAGCCAAACAAGTTCCAGCTTTCTTGCTTAGTTTTGATACAATGAGTGAGAGAGGACAAGGGGGTGGTGAGCACTCTTGTAACATGGAAAGTGCCATGTTCACAACTTGTTTCTTAGAAGTTTATCACAACACTCACCTTCACAGTTATGAAGCATGAGCCACCTCAGAGTCACATTACAGTCTCTGATGCAGTTCATGAGTTTTGGGATGTGATCCAATGCATATTCTTCAACAAGAAATCCTTCTTTCAGATAATTCAACACCTACCATTGTGGATAAAAAAAAATACAATTTTAAATCAGCTTTGCAAGAAAAAATGGAGGAAATCACTTAAGCATGGACTGAGCATTTTTACTCATACAAGTACTTATACATAAGTTATGGATGTACTCATTTTTATTAGAACTGATGCTGAAGAATTGTTGTCTAATTGAATGTCAACTACTGGAAAGTTCAGTTATATCCTCCAAACACCAAATCATTTCAATCCCACACATACCCTAAAAACAACCAGGTGAAAAAAACAATAATGATGACAGAAAACAAAAAGAAAAATGGCTCTCAATCCTGTTTATAGTCTATTTGAGTTGATAATTTTGGCTATCAATAATAAAACTTGATATGAATATCCAGGTTGAGGTTCAGGCTGTGTTTAAATTTCTTCCATTTGTAGTGTAAACCAACAACAAGCCACTGAACAAATATTTACCTCCCCATTCAGGGTTTTAACTTTTGTATTGTATCTGGTTGCCTGTAAAGAAAGTTGACAGTAAACATACATGTACTTCACTTCAACATTATAAAGACTAGGCAGATGGTTATAACAAAAACAAATCTGTAGAGGCAGTGTTCCTAATCATTTTATGTGATGTGACAAATTAGCCCTTAAGCCCCTAAGAGTGACTAGCACCTAATTTCTCCTTTCAATATCACCCATCAGGCTGAATCACAAACTAAGGTCAAGAGAAAATGATCAACAACTTAAGCTCTGAATTGTTAAGCTCATTCTCCTTGCCAGCACCTTAGGAAACATATAAAGAACAGTATGGAGAATATGTGAACTGATGTTAGGGTGTAAACGGTTAAGAGAGTTAATTGGAAGGAAATTGGCACTTTTAACCCTGTCTCAAATGGAGGCTAAGTGTGTGAAGGGCCCAGGTACTCCAACCAAAGTCACACCCCAAGGCACTAGAACACCTGAGTGGCCTGCCCAAACTGCAATTCAGCCATGTACTCCCCATCCCAAGCCCCCTATGAGCACCCATCACACTAGAGCCAGATAGTTCAGTGGAGGAAAACATACATAAATAAACGAATCAATAAATAAAACAAATAAATAGAAATAAACCTCACACAAGAAAACCCTGCATTTAGGGTTGGGGAGGGGGGGAGGGGAGGGAAATGCCAAGAACCGCTATCTTCAAGGATGACAATGCCAGGCTATAGTGCAGTGAACACAATGTGAGCACATGGCAGAACAACACATGCACTAATAAGGTATACTGCTAAACAAGGATAGCCCCAGGGGCCCATTGACCACAGTACTGCAGCAAAATGCTACAGAATGCAACAAATGCTGCATAAATGCTAACAGCCAGGCAGGAAGTAAACCAAATGCCTGAAAACCCTCCTGACCATATCTGCTCCTAGTTTTTAACTATGTTGAATTCCATTCAACTATATACACATAGATAATGTAAATACTGCAAAAAAAAAAAAATGTCTTACCAATGGTTTGACATTATTGGGATCAAGAGTATTGTTGAGAGCTGTCTTGGCAGCTTTGTAAGGATCCCAAGCTTCTACTAAATTGACAACAATTCCCATGTATAAACTAATCACCTATAATGTTAAAAAAAGGTAAACAAACAAACAAAACATACATGTTAAATAAATATTGACTTTTTTCAAAGAAATAAAACTCAATAGCAAAAGATCAGTGTGTGGGTGAATGGATAGATAAATGAATGGATGTAGGACTAATAATGGTGGTAGGACTGAGTGGACTCCACTTTAGTCTGTAATAATAATTATAAGTGATAAACAAAATCAGACAACTGCAAAGTGGGACTCCTGTTTGTCAATCACAAGTATGATTACAGACAGAACTGGACAATAAGAAGTCCTGTTACCATTTAATCATAACTGTTATTAATAATTAAAAAAAAAAACAAATACATTTAGGATTAACATCTTCGGTAGAGAAAATTTCTTAGGTGTAAGAAACTCCTCCATTTTGGAATTTTCCAAGTTTCAGGATAAGTGGTTGTTGCCATGGTTATTGTGATCAATTCTGTGATTGATGGATTTAGCTGAGTAGACTTAGTGTGATTGGTTGCTTCAACTCCGATTACAGGTGTTCAATTACAGCCAACTGTCTGATTACACTTTCTGATTACAACTGTACAGAATGGTAAGTGAAAAATGAAGCAGCTAATCATGTTTGAAGAAATTGTAATGGTTATGATTAGGGAAGAAACCACACATGCATTGGAAGTTCAGTGTGAGGGAGCCAACATCAGTGTAATGGTTGATTCTATCTGCACAAGACTGTTTTACTACCATTTCACATAAAATGGTTATTAAGTCAGATTAACTGTTATTGCATTGCATGCCAACATACAATTAATCGGCAATTATCTTACCCAATTATCAGGGAAGTGTTTGTCCACAATCTCTCTCATTTTAGCCTGCTGGTTCTGCAGAATATCTGGTGCAAAAAACAAGATGACATACAACATGGAGGCCTGGGTAGCCAGGGCTGTACTGCGATGTTCTGGCAGGGGGTAAGCTGAGATCTAAAAGACCAAGAAAAGTATAAATCAAGAGTAAATAAAGTCTCTATTTAAAAAAATTGATGATATGGCACCCTTAACCTTCTAACAAACCTGATTGTAGACATCATCAGACCGCAAACGGCCAATGAGCATATCCACAAATGAATCAGGGAGAGAGATTCGCCTTAAAAGAAAGAATGTACAAAAGTTGAGAACTTTGAAAGAGACAACTAGACACTCATGAATATGTGCTCATTTCTTGCATTATGACTAAACATTGGAATCATGCACATAGGCCAATTCCTTAAACCCTGTTTAACAAAGTTCAGCACCAGTAGTTCCATGGCCTGACAACTTGTGACTATCAATAGAAAAACAAAAGAATCATGTTTTCCATTCGTGTTTTATTGTTTGATTTGCTTTTACCCTTATTGTTTTGGTTTTACACATTTTTTTAGTATCTTTCAGAAGTTGTTTAATTAATGAACCTTGAGCACTGTTTTGAAGTTCCAAGACAATTTCCTTAAACTTTCAGGAGTTGCTAAAAAATTTTTGCCCTTAATGTGTGTTATATGTCATTGGATCCTGTGAATTAACTTGCATTAGATTTAGAAATGCAAACAGTCTTGAAACAGATTTAGGATGTGAAAGCTGAGAGGATACAATATTTACCTAAAATAATCCTCTGGATATTTTAAAGGTCTCTTTGCTCCTGGGACATTGGAATATCCAGTACTTCTTAGAAGTTTACACACATCATCAAGATTTGAGTCTACATCTGCTCTCGCTGCACTGAAATGATGAAATCATTACAAGAGACAACATGTTATTTCACATCATGCTGAACATTAAATCTCTCATGGAGCTACTTCATACAGGACTGGTACACATGTTCATGTAAGTTTAACTTAATTAATTGCAGGAAGTAAAGCCTGGAAAAATAATTTTGCTTGAACCTGTATCTTCTACATACCAGTTTAGTACTAGTACTTAAAGCATGGCCACAAAACTTCATCTTAGGAAAGAGGTCTGTTTTTGTGAGTTGCACTAAAAATTTTTCCTGCTCCTGAAAATGTGGCTAATTATTGTATAAAAGAAGTTTAGTTGGTAGTTCTCAACCCGTACCTCTTGAACAGAACATAGTTGATAATGGTAGGGCTTAACATGACTACACCCATCTTACCAGTATCTGTGGTAAGACACCAACATCCTCTCTCGCACATCTCCCTCAAACTTCATGTCAATTACTAACAGCATAATCCCATAGAGATACAGACTCTCACACTGTGCCACAAATAAAAAGTACGTTAGTATCCTTAAATCATCTCCTAAATAAAATTTTGCTAATGCTATCATAAAATATCATGAATAGTGAAGCACCACTTGAAAAAACAGAACAGAAGGCTATGTGTGAAAATTAGGCCCAGTCTCAAGGTATGGTGCTGCAGTACACCCATGGCCTCAAGATCACAGGCACACCAATACACTTTCAGCTTAAGATTGAGCGACTGAACGCTAGTCTTACAATACTTCCATGCATTACTTCTAATTTGATATCTCGAGAAATTACTTTCTCTCAGTGGGGTGTTTATACAAATAAAGTGCAAAAACAAATACAGAAACTATCATCCTATTTAACTGCAACAGAAGAGGTTAACACCTCGGGTAATTTCATTATTAATCAATAAAGAAAGAAATGACAATGTATTTTAGAAATACGATTCTCACCATGAGCTGTTTACCATCCTCAATAAGAAGTATACTCTCTAGTGTTTGTTGTATGAATATTCCTTCATCAAGATCTTCAAGATATCTGGAGATAAAAAACAATCACAATTGTAAGTAATATTAATACCATTTAATAAAAGAAAAAAAACAAAAAACAAAAAACAACAACAAAAAAGCATGCAATCACACTGTTCAAATTATTATATCCCTACTCATCTAAACTGTGTCATAACAGAAAATAATGTTGATACCCCTATCACAATAACATGTGATTTGCTAATAAATTTTTTTATAAGCAATAATATTACTGTATGATTCTGTTTTAAAGTGAGTTTTAACTACAAGTTTCATTTCTATTTTTCTCTGTTTCAGATGTTTTATACATTTTTAGATAGAGTTAAATGGTATCACACAGTATTACATAAAGAAGTTCTAAGATATAATTGTATTTACATGATAAGCTGAATCTTACACACAATTTGATTGTTTCTTACTTATGATCTATTGGAGGACAGATGCTTCGATAATGTCACAGTTAACATAATCATGGAAAACAAAAAGATTCTATGATTCTGTGGGTCTGTAAAGTAATAGATTTCAAAAGACCTCAAAATATGGTAAGAACATCAGTGAGACACATGGCTGTCTCTCGTGTGCCACCTTTTTCATTCTTAACAAGTTTTGCTGTCATCTGTGATCTGAACAGATGCATAGAAACATAGAATCTTTTTGTATGTTATTATACCAGGTACAAATTTTAAAGCCATAACAGTTTCAGAAATTTCAGACCATACATGTTCAGGGGGAAAAGTAAACAAGTATTGTTTTCTCAGATTGGTTTTTATTTGTGTGATCTATAAGCAGCCTTACCTGTTGAGATCAGTAATATACTTGTGGACACTTTCAAAGGCTTTATAGAATCTAGTCAAGATTTCAATATGATTTTCTCTGAATTCTTCATCAAGATCTTGAAGGTCCTACATATGAGAGAGACATATGAGACCTTACATCTAGAAATCACACACATGATCTAGAGAGTAAATAGTTCCATATGTTGACATAAGTGCAACATATTTTTTTCAACAGCAATCAGTTGAAAAAAAAAGGGTCAATATTTCCAATCCTGTGACTGTAATCTTGATTTTACCACAATCTTCATGCAAAAAAGAAAAAAAAACCAATCAATCAAAGTTCAGCAAACAATCTTTAAGCAAAAATCTTTCTCGCCAAATTGCTTACTAGTGTAATTTAAAAACCAAACAAGCCATCAAACATACTCATGACTATTAAACAGGCCTCAGCCCCTAGTTAATCTGTCTCACTTGAACTTTTGTTTGCATCCATACAGGATGGTGCTGTGATGGGACAGAAGGGAGGGGATGGAAGTGGGGAGGGAGGTGGAAAGGATGAAAGGGGGAGGGAGGGGGGAAGGATGGAAGGGGAGAGGGGAACAAGTGTTTGTACAGTTACAAGTGAAATCACAATTCATATCAATCTTTCACAAGAATTTTTTTGATGAACATGACCTTTGGATTAAAAAAACTACGCAATCATGTATCCTAGCTCTTATCTCCCATACACATATATTTATATGTGTACTTTTCTTTCGTTTCGATATATTTCCGGTTTCGAAGTACTAACCTGTAGAGGGGGTGGGTAAGATCGTGTAAAATATACACAGAATGCTCTCTTTCTATCTACAGAGCAAATAACTCAGAGAAGATAACATAATGTAAAGGACACACAAAAAAATCCCAACCAACAACTGCAAAAGCGAGAGTCAGCTGTTTTTTAAGCTTACCGGCTTGGAATCAATTCTATTCTCATAGTAATCAGGTCCCTTGAAATAGGAGAAGTCTGCTAAGATCTCGCCATATTTGTCGCGATCCTCTTTGGTTTCTTGTTTAAATACAGGAGGTATAAAGTCAGAGAGGCGCAAAAGCTCGGCAACGATGGCATTTCCACGGCTAACGAGCTTTAAAACAGTTTGCCCGCAAGCGTTGTTTTCTGCAAGGAAATCCACCATCTTGTGCTGTCATCATGTGACTAAAGCCTCAATTTATTCCCATAATGCCTTAGAAATTGAGAATTTCAAAAAATGGCGGCCACGGGAAAAGGCCGACTTTCCCACTTCAGATCGAAATTGGAGGTTTGTGGTCTTTGTTTACGTTTTCTTGATTCGAAAAACAACATTTAATAAAGAAGTCTTTGATTAACAGCTTTTTCCACCGATAGAAAGTTTTATTTCTTTTGTCTAAGAGGAACTTTCATCTTCAAAAAATGTGATCTCTGCTGTTTTGGTCTTGATTCTCAGGAGCTTGACTGCCCATATCTAGGTGGTGTGGAAGATTCGTGGATAGAAGAACTGTTGTTTAAACCTGGAGAACCAAGGTTGAGACTTTTGCAGTGGGCAATAGGAAAGTATGACGACAATTTCTGAATTGTTTGACCATATTTATGTTGGTTAATTATAAAGTGATACGCAGTGTGCATGTACTGTAGGTTCGACAATTAATTATGACCACGGTAAGATTTCTGCACAGCCCATACTCCACTAGGCATGCTGTTCGTGGATAAAAATTAATGAATAAGACAATAGAATGCGGAAATCTTACCATGACCACTAAAATGGAGACTACACTGTAGTAGTATTTACACAGTACAAGCAAACTAGTACATTTATAAGGGAGGAAGATCAAAGTGTATCATCTTCCTTCATCATGCACATACAACAACCGGTGTAAAACTCTAAACATTCCATGTCTTTATGCTACAAAATACTGAAACTCACACCTATTGTAAGGCCTTTGACATAATATTATGTACACTGAAGCAACCCTAAATTGTGGAAAGGTTTACTTGATAAAGGAATGGTAGTTACAAATGGGAAAGATTTTCTAATTTGTGAGGAAGAGAAGTACGTGTTCATGTCATCTATTCATCCCTTTTTTTCTCTTGTCCTTTATATCTTGTCGAATATATAAAAAAAAGCTGTTACATACTACGCCACTTTGCAGCCTTGTAAAATATCCACCTTTATTTACTGCCACTTTGGCAAATAATTGTAGGTCTTTTCATTGTAAGTTTAAATATTTACAGCTGTACATGTACATGTATGTTGTGGTCTTAAAATGATTCGTGTGAGAATGATTTTAAACAAGTTGGATGTGTAATTTCTAATATTTATAAACTCCCTTTGACTCTTAAGTGTGACCAGCATCTAATTTCTCCATGCAAAATCACCCTTGATTCTCATAAATTAAGGTCATAAGAATAAAGGAAATGATCACCAAGCAAAGAAGCTCATGATTGTTACACAAATTCTCCTTGTTAGCACCTCAGGAAAGGTATAGAAAACATTATGGAGAATATGCATGCTGATGTTAGGGTGTGCAGAATTAAAGGACTTTGGTAAAGTACAGTGTACATAGTAAAAAGAGGAAAACTATTAAAACCAGCTTGATATATTTTTGAAAAGAAATTTCTTTTAATCAAATATGCATTTATAATTTTCATCTGACTTTGTATGTTGGTTTTGTAATGTCACATTGTATCGGTAGATTTGATCCAGTCATATACAATATGTTGGAGAACCAGCAAAGCAAGGCTATGGGCAGAAATGACTCCAGAATGCAAAGTAAGTAAAGCTCTACATAAATTAATTGTTGTCTTATCCATGTACAGTGACTGAGGTGTTTTTAACATAGACATGTATCTAGTTGATTGTGATAGTGCATGTTTGTTTCAGCTAGAAAAAAAACTGGTCATAGTGCCATCGCTACTCATGCTTTATACTGGCAATAGATTAGCCTGCAATGCAGGTGTCTTAGTAGGAAAGGTTAGAGTTACAAGCTTGCAATCATTTGTGCAGTTGGCCATGTTTGATGTTGAGTTAGAATGGATAGTGAGAAAGGGGCAGGAAAAGATGCAAACAGAGTTTCCCAAAAGTACAATGATCATTAGGGCAGGTGTGATTTCTATAACCCACCCCTCCCCTTTCCTTTCTTTTGACCATCACTCACCCTGTTGGTACAAATTTCTCTCTCTTCCCAGTCTTTTGCTGCTATGAAAATCAAAGATGGCAGCTTTAATTTTCAGCAAGAAAATATGATGCATTGCTAACCAAAATTGTACCTGCTCTACAAACAAGAGTTAGATCTTATACATTTTACAGGTGGTAATAAGAGATAACTGAATTATTGTCATTATTGATCTAATAAAATTGATTCATTTGAAAAAGCAAACATGTGATTTGTTATTCCTTTGTAGAGCTGCTGTTTGCATGTCACCTTATAGGACTCTGTAAAAGTGATGATATTGACCTTGTACAGGTAATTAAAAAAAGTTCCTCATTTATTTTCACAAGTCATATAGCAATGATACAAGTAACCAGTCAGTAACAAAGGGTTGCTTCAGTGTGAGAAGAGGTGAGGGCCTCAATTTCCTCAATTTTTTCCACTAACAAAGGGGTTATCCAAAACTTTAGAATATCTGACTGGGACTACATTATTTAAAAGTGTTGTGCATGGTTTTCGATCTGTAAGCAACAACAAGAAAGGAAATTTTATGTGTTCTGGAAAATTACTTGCAGATGGAAAAATGGGAAAGGTTGTAGTTGTTATGAGACTAAATATTGTAGATGTTGTTTATTAGACCCCTGGAAATACTAGAATTTTGATCTTCTGTTACTTGCTGTTCAATACAGGGTAACAAATCTAAAAACAAACAAGCAGTGTTCTGGGAAAACCTGTTAGATCTTGTTAGTATTGTTGAGTCATCAGGGCGGATTAGTCATTTTACCACCCCAGTGAGAACAGCCAGGTATGAATTTTCTATACAGAATAATGAGTGTAAATTAACCCTGTACTTCCATAAGTGACCATGAGAGAATTTCACCTCACAATATCAATACCATATCAATCAGACAAGTGATGAGAATAAAGAAAAATATCAATAAGGGAATTTTAGGTTGATCCAATACCATAATTATTATGTGAACTAAGATCAAAAGAATGGAATGGAATGGTAGATAGAAAGGAGAATTACTAGTGAGATCCTGGGGTGAAAGTACAACCCAATTAAGCCCATCTATACTACTGTAATATCTTTAAGCAAAGATGTCCTCTTAGCACAATTTTGGACTGCTAAAGGCTCATCTTCCAGACATCTGTGGTGCCCAGCACCTGAAGAATTTTTCATAAAGTGAAGTTATGCTGTGTACAAGGTAAACGGTCAACAAAAAAATTTAGTCACTCCTTGGCACCAGTCTCTTCCTGAGCTCTATCCTATCAACAAATGATGAACAAGTTTTTTCATCCATTTGAATACTGAATTCATTTTTTTAAAAAAAGAAATTCTGCCCAGAGATACATGCACGTAAAATTAAGTAAAAAAATTGTATATCACCACTTCTTTTCTTAGTTTACAGTCTGGAACTCACTTTTCTTTAGAAGAGCAATTTAGAAGTGACTGCTACTTTTTTGATGGTTTATGTCGTCAAGAAGACCTTCAGAATGTCTTTAGGTCAAAAGTTCAGCTTTATCCTCCTGATTTGATGAAAACAACATCTGGACTTGAGAACAAAAAGTAGGTAACATAAACATAACATGTGTTACTTGAAATATCGGGGTTGTATATTTGCAGCAAAACTGTCTATGAAGAAATCTTTAACTCCGATGTAGCTTTCTGTTGAACTCTCTGAAACTCTGACACTTGAAACATCAGCTTTAGACCATATTATCTTGTAATACCCACCTCTCCCACTGATGCAGCACCACAGTTTCTTTAGAAATGTACCCCACTTTGTTCATGTAGAAGGCCATATGGATTCTCCCATGAGAGTAAGCAAACTGATTGCTCCTTCACATGAAAATGAGAGTTCATTTCAGATGGAAACATGATGCGCTTTTTTTTAATAATGGTGTTGCACCTAACCTCTCCTTGATAACAGGGCTTAGGGCAACCTAGAAATTGCATGCCATATTATTTGTTGCTCATCAGGGTGTGCTGTGAGTGATGTATACACCTGTTATCAACATTCAGATAATAAGGTCACGATTTCTATAGAGCGTTTTGTTAAGATGTCAAAGTTATCATTAACCATCCTGAATATTCATTTTGTTCAAGACCATTTTAAGCAACCATTCCAAAAGGTTATTCAGTCTTTCTTTAATGCATATCACATCGTGTATTTAAAGATAATTATTTGTTGTTGGTTCTTTTTTTTTTTTTGTAATGAATAATAGAATACCTGATGAGAAGCAGTTGATATCAGTTACTGAAAAACTGGCATGTGAATTGGAAGAACAGAGCAAACAGCTGGATGAGTTGAGAGAGAGTGTATGTCAAGTTTTATGTACTGTTTTCTTACTGGTAATGACTTTTAACACTGACAATTTACTGTACATGTATGCATCTCAAACTTAGGAATTTATTTATAGTTCTTGCATAATGATCAACCTGCTGCAAATTAAATTTGATTCAGAGGAAATGCCAAATACTAAATTCTTAGAATCTAGTAAATTTTAAAATTTGCTAAAAAATTGATGAGTCAATTTGAGAGAACTTGCATTTTTACTCATCAGGCTCCATTGTGTGATGCTGATACTGTTACAGTTGAGAAAGTGAGTAAGACATTATCACTGTCACTCACAACTATGGCTCAAGTTGTGTCTGGATTTCTTCATTGCTTTGAGACTGAGATGAAGCCATGGTGTAAACGCCCAGCACCTGTCTTGTCAGGTATACAAACTCTTCTTAGCAAGTGCAGTATTCATTGTGGTGGTTTCTTGTGATTATTAATTCAGAAGTGTTTGTTGAGGGTAGTGGTATCAGCTTTTATTGAATGAGTATTGCAGAACCAAAACTAAACTAAGCTCAACAGCCAGCAAAAAAAAAATTAGGATCCAATATGATTTGAACCCTCAAACAAAACAAAACAAAACAAAACAATTGTGATCGTATTCCTTTAAGACCCCTCTAACATTTGCCTCACTCCTAACATGCGGCTTTGTACATGTAGCTCAGTTGATAGTAACACCTCACTGCTGGGGAAGCACAGTTTCCCAGATCATTGTCGATAATAGTTTATCAAACCCCTTTTCAATGCAGATTTTTAAGCTAGCCCTAAACATCCAGGCTTCTATACTTTTGTTTTGTGTCTTTTGTGGTCTAACTGACTTATACAGTAATTTCCCTTAATCACAGAGGTTGGTCCAGCATTCAGCAGAGTTCATACTCTTTTATCAAGATACACAGAGGTGAGATTAACATAGGTAAACTTTTGATATACTTGCGTGGCTTATGGTAAAAGGTCAGAGCCTGAAAATAGATAGATTCCATCTTGCCGCGTGTCTGTTCAGTAATAGATCACAGACGGCGTCAAAATATGGCATGAAAAAAAGAGTGGCGCACGAAGAACAGCCGAGTGTGTCACTGAGGTTCTTACTACATTTTGACGTCTTCTTTGTTGTATTTCTGTATACAACTACGTCAAAGTGGAAACAAAAATGTCTGTTTTATGAGAAAAAAAGCAAAATGTTTTTAGTGGTGCAGGTGTCATCTATGGGTCTGACCACCAGTAGATCATAAGGAAGAACCAATCAAACTGCGAGTATGGTTCTGATAATCATAATTTCTTTTTTTTTGGTGATTTTTTTAGCTCATTCAAAACTTAGGAACAATCAAGAGCTCATACGATAAATTATGCCATGACAGTAAAGACAAAATATCTACAGGACAAAAAGACGATACAGGTAAGATGCTGTTGATGGAGGCAGGCCTTCTTAGATAAGTTGCCAGAACGACGAAAAGGTATCATAAGAGCTTATATTGACGCCTGAGGTATCCCTTCCCTCTTTGCTGCTCATTATTTTCCGCACAATAATGACATCCTAAATGTATAAATGTGAAAGTGTGCCGTCATTCAGGGCCTTAGCTTCACAATATCGGTTAACCAGCGTATGTTTTGTCTTTTTCTTGCGGAGGTTTATCTAACGTCTCATTAATATCGCCACACAAGTTGTGTGTGTGTGTGGGGGAAGGGGAGGAAAGAAACGCACCAAACAATATATCTTTCGGTGCTGATACACTACTGATGCAATAAACAGGGTAAACCCAGTACATTTCGAATGTAAGGTAGGGTCCTATGGTTTTTGATAGTTTTAGTGTATAAGAAACTCTAGATGTCCCTAAAACTTAGCCTGATCCAGACGTTCATTCAGTAAAACGGGACGGAGTAGAAAATATGCAATAGTAGCGGCAGAACGAAAGCGATGGAAGTTGGGCCGGGTTGTGTTCCCTACGCCACCCAACCCAAACCTCCCTCGTTTTTCCCTCCTCCGCTGCTATCGCGACGTTTACTATCAAGCTTTGTTTTGCTTACTGAACGCCTGGAACAGGGTACCAAAAATCTAGTTATTACAGAAAGAAAATGTTACCTTCCTCTAGCATGTTCTTTCGAACCCTTTAATACCAAGGCAAGACATTCACACCAGCTCCACCGTACGTGATTGGCCGGAGCAAACAGTGCGCTCCTTGTCGTTGATTTTATAGCACTTGATCCAATAGAAATACGACACGTAATTAGTTCGATAGCCAATCAAAAGATTAAATCCGGGTTTTGCTTTCTTGGAATTTTTCCGTCAGCTTTGGTTCCCTGCATGTAAATATCAGTGATTTCAACCATCACTGGGAACTGAGTTCAACCGAAAATAGGAAAAACCTCAGGTCAGTATAATGAATCTTCTTTTTTACGACTTTAGGGTTAAACCCTGCAGAATTGAAATCTCTCCAGGGTTGTTTGGGTGTATTGGAAGAATCATTACAGCGACTCGAAGAAGAAGGAAAGTGACTTGTGCTGGCCGTGTTTTAAAGAAGCAATAAGAAGAGAAGAAGGTTACTTAGATTCGGATGGAGTATCGAACAGTTTTCGGATTGTTATGATAATTGCTCGGTGAAAACTGATGGGAATTGCTTGAAACAAATGCTCTAAGGAATTCTTGTCTACCAGGAAGAAAGTTCTTTGTCATTCTAAGGGTAAGATTTGTGGCGGATAGTGTATATACTACATGAAAAGGATATTTAGTGGTTTGTGTTGGATGAACATAAAATGCGCTTAAATTGAAAATTGAAGGCCTTTTCTTCAGACATGGATAAAATTTCCCACCTCACGGGCACGGACAACGGTCAGATGCCCGTGTATTGTTCTGGAGGGGGGGTGTTGAAGCTTGGAATTGATCTGTACATTAATGCATGGATCCAGAATGCGCTTGAACTGCATAGTACGAAGGTGACATTTCCCACCGACTCGACTTGCTTATTCCCTTATCAATCGCCTTGTTTACTACCGAGCCTCTAAAACAGTTTTCAGGTTATTTTTGCATCCTTCGAACGCCTTCTAGATTCTTTTCATTAAATTCCCATTTACAGGGAAGTAGTATTGAGGAGGGTTACTTGAGCTCTGATGGAAGAAAAACCACTCCGTGTTTGTTTTTCCTTTGACAGTAAGTATCTGAATATGATCCTTAAGTCTTAAGCACAAAACATTCTTTGAAAATCACTTATTAAGGATTATTCAGTCCTGATGTTATACAGAATTAACTCATATTATAAAACCTATAACCTATAACAAAAAAACTATAACCGTTTATTCTGTTGGTCAGAAACTATCACACCAGTTTTGATAAACAAAGTAACACTTGACTTCTAGAGGTGATTTACTTACTACCCTTCTGTCCAATTTTAATGTTTTACCCTGCAAACTGCTCATGAGAATGGACAATTAAGGTTTTTATCACACTTCAGTATTTTGCACGAAAGTTAATTTCATGAAGAAGGGAGAACTATAAGTCAGGGTTCAAAAACACCCTTACACATGGTCACAAAAAGGTGCAACTGATATACTTTGTCTTCTCCGCTATCGGTCTTGGACCCTGGACGAAACGGTTCACAGCTAATAAATTTAAGCTGGAGAAACTCCAGCACTCCTTGTGGAGAAGACGTATTCATACAAGAATGCCGCTATAATTCCTCCTGGTACGGGACCGACCCAGTAAACCTTGAAAGAGGGGGAGAAAAAATAAAAAAGCAAGTTGACAAAATTAGAAGCTGCATCTGTCTTCAACGTACTTACAGTGTATCTTTTAAGTTGAGAGCACAAAATGGACCCTTGAGAATTGCACCTTTTTTTTTGCTCGAAGTTTGGCCCGTCACTATCTCCTTTTGGTGAATTGTGAAGCTCACCCCTCGCTCCTAACAAGTGGAGTTTCCTTAAGTCTTACCTTTTTTTCACCCTAAACAATCATCTGTACCCAATTGTTGGAAACTCGATGAACCAGTTCTGGTTAGCATCACTTTTCATGACGGTTGAGTTTGGGTCAGTGCTTATCTTACTACGAATAGCTTAAACTATTTGTTTCAAAACTGAGGCCCAAAAGTCAGTAGGGCTAAATGAGGCTGAACGAATTTAGACAGGATTAGCATAGCTTCGTAGAAGGTAGTTTTGGAACACACGATATTCTCCCTCGTTTTATCGACTTGCCGTAAGGAAAATGAGCAACTAACTTGTGCTCACAAACCAGACGTGATGGCAGATTGTCTACTGGGGGGAATCTTATTTTGATCTCACTGGTAATAGGAAGCAGGGGTTCATTGGCTTCTCGAGACCCCTCTCGGGAAGACCTCAGCTGTCCGGAATACTACTATTAAGGAGACTTCACATTTAATGTGATTAATGATGGTAGTAGGACCGAGTGGAGTCCAGTTCGGTCTGTAATCATACCAGTGTTTATCAAAATCGGGCGATCGCGAAGTGGGAGTCCGATTTGTTAATCACCAGTATTGATTGATGGACGATACGAAGTCCTGTTAGCAATTAATCATAACTATGACAAAATATGAGAAAGAATGTAGACATTGGTGATACGTTTTCATTAAAAAAATACTACAACAACAATAAACTTTGCGAAATGCGAGACAACAGCGCGCGCACATGACGCGTTCTGTCCACTTACACCGGCATGACGTGTTAACTGTCCCTCTAGCTGTTCTATTACACTGTCCAATTACAAGCATGACGCGTACACTGTCCTATTAGTGCGCAAATCGGGCTGGTGATAACCAATCACATTCGAGAATTTTGTTATAGTTTTGATTATAAGCTGATCAGACATCCTCTCTTACCCAGTGGTCTTTCCAGAAGTTTCTAATTAGGGCAGGACCGAGAGACCTGGCGGGGTTCATGCTGCAGCCAGTGAGAGGAATCTAAGAAAGAACACGAAGTAACCAAACGTTACTCATATTGCTTCGTTCTCGAAGTGAGGAGTGTTGAGTTAACCTTAACGGAAACCGGTCAGTGTCGACAGTTGTGGCGATGGTGATAGCTTCCATGATTTTAATAATAAGCTAGCATGATTCTTTTTTTTTTAATGAACTTCCTCTTAAACAAGATAATGGGTCTTTTGATTTCTCTGCGTGCAATTGCAACGGCTAAAAATAAAACCAAGGTTCGTTCTGAATACCCCAAGTAAGTACTAAAAGCATGAGTTACCGCCCTAAACGAACGATGAGCGTTGCTTTCAAATAACAACGATTTTAAAGTCAAAGTTTTAAAGGACTTTAATTCATAAAGGAAAGAACACCGAATACAAATCTTTCGTCCTCAAATGACGATCTTCCACAACAACCTCCACGTTCAAGTATGTACGCTCGTGATTCTAAAGCTCAAACAAACGAACGTGACGTCACGCAATACTCGATAGCCCCTTCAACAAGAAGTATCTGAGTCACTTCCTCTCAAAAAGAGCTTTGTCAACTTCGTTTTTGGAGTCTATCTTCGTGCGAGCTATGCACAATCTCAGCTATGCAATGCTATGTCACCTGGCGAGCTCATACCCATTGTAAAAATGGAAAGGAAAAAAGTTTTATTTAAAATATTTCTACACCTACCCCGCACATGTGACAGATGAACACACACACTCCTATGGACAGCGGTATGTCGTATCCTCGAAGTTCCCTGCCCGGATCAGTAGCGGCAAATATGGTAAACACCAACACAAACGTGAGAAGGAGCTCCAGTCCAAAGGCTTGGCTAGCACTAAGGTCGCTACTGATTGTGGTCGCTCCCAGTGCCCCGCGCATTTTGCCAGGTGTCAGACCATATAGAAGTGCTGCTCCTAAAATCGCTGATAGAAAGAGACAGTTCAGTTATCTACGGTACTTCCAAAACCATCTGAGTGGAAAACAGACCACATGATTTGAAAAACACTGTAACAGACATGGCTGGATGTTTGGGTGTGTCGGCAATGTCAGCGCGTTTGCTCAGCCGTTGGCTGACTGACAATTTCTTTCAGTGAAACTAAGTATTAGCAACTGAGTTGAGAACGTAAATTGGCCACCGTAAAGAGTTTAAAAGCTAACGTTTCGAGCGTTAGCGCGTCGTCACTTCGTCAGAGTGATTAGAGGAGTTGCGGGTTGTGTTTGTGTTTATATGCAGAAAATGGTGCTACGCGTTGGTGGGAACATGGTGACAGGAAAAACAAGAATAAATAAGTTGAATGAAAAGCGCTAGTTGCCGATAAAGTGCCGATATGAAACATAAATTTTTGTTCTAAAGTTTTGCGGCTTTCTAAACTGCCTAGATGTAGGGGAAGGCTGCAAACTACCATATGTTGCTTAGAATGGTAAGGTAGATTAAATTGTATAGCGACTGGTTTAAATGCAAATTATGCAATAGATGACATTGGCGGAGGTGCAAGTGAAGTGATCCGTGATCTTAATGGATCTCTTTGGTTCCGACATTTCCTCTACGTTGTGAATGAAAGGAAAAGTTTTGTAACGTGAGCGAGCGCATTTGAAAGCTTCAGGTTGGTCATTCGCGTTTGAATGAACTTATTGGAGGTTGCGAAAAGATGGCACAAGGCTTTGAATCGCTTTGAAGTAATTTAAAGTTTTCAAGAATGATAGATTTAACTACGTGGTTGTGAGGGTAAAATGTGAGTGACTGGAATGCGATGAGCATTTTCCTTCTGCGCCGTTTGTGGTGCTGAATGTCGATAAATTTGTAAGGCGCGGTGGTGGCCCGCTTCTGCGAAAGAAACAGGATAGCCACGTTTATCGAAAAACTGGCACACTGTTAGCCGTTTTAGTGCTGATTGTCGATCAATTTGTTGGGCGCGGTGGTTGCCCGCTTGAACGACAGAAACAGGATAGCCACGTTTATGGAAAACTGGCACATTGCCAGCCGTTTTTAGTGTTGACTGTCGATCAATTTTTTTGGCGCGGTGGTTTGCCCACTTGAACGACAAAAACAGGATAGCCTCTTTTATCGAAAAACTGGCACATTGTTAACCTTTTTTAGTGCTGACTGTCGATCAATTTGTTGTGCGCGGTGTTGGGAGGATAGTGGCACAATCTCTTTTTATTTCGTGCTGTTCGTGAGTTGGGTGCTCGTTCAGTTAGTGGATGGGTCTTGTTTTGTCAGTAAATGGCTTACACGCTGGTGAAAAGAAACGTTCATCGAGTTGGTTTGTTTTTCATCGGTGAGTCGGTTGTTCGTTCGTTTGATCGGTCACTGTTTTCATTGCTCGCTTACTCGTCCCTTTGTTCCGTCTTTCGCTTCTTCGTGGAGCAATCCTTTGTTTGTTCATTCATTCGTTTGTTCATGCTTTCGGTTCTTAAAAATTTTCGGTATCCAACCTTGCCCAGTCCTTAGAAACTTCAAACATCAAAACCATTATTTACGTCACAAGATACTGGCTCGAAATTTTGACCATTTTTTCTTCCATCTTTGATTGGAAATTATGGTCTTTCTTCTGTCCTCCGAGCAATTACTGAATGTTTATCAAATAATTTGCATGATAACTTTAAACATATGAACGTTTTCCTAAATTTTGTCTTTTGGTGGCTTTATTTATTTTTTCAAACACGATTCTATTTATTCAAGCTGTTTGCAAATGTACGGAAACGGAAATTTGCCCTTTTATCATAATTCACAACATGCGTTTGTATATGACGCTATTCTGCCATCGATGAAGAAATGGGACACGTTGTTGAGCAAGATAACGAACAGAAATTCAAAGATGCCGAAATTTTAACTAATCTCATGTCAAAGTGCAGTATTGTGCTTTTTGGCACGCTCTGAATGTAAATTGTAATCTAAGGAGTTTGGCAAATTGCATACGAACGCTTCTGATTGGTGCTTTAGCGGGAGATCCATTTATAGATTGGAAAGATACCTTTTCTGTGATTTGTGAGAGCTTATGTTTTTTAGTGAGATATATATTGTCTGTGACATGGTCGTGAATTAATTTACATTCGGCGTGGAACAGACCTGAAGTCCAAGAAACAAAGTGGCATACTCTCTCGGTGAATTTACAAGAGAACTGTGTATCCTCAACTTTCCGTGATCAAATGGAAAACATTTATTAAACGTATCTATCACTGACGTCAAAGCGTTACCGTCGAAATTGACACTAAATCGTTTTCTATTTAAGGGAGGATGAAGAATTTAAGATGAATGATAACTGTGTTCTTCCCATGTTTTCCCTCGAGTTTTGAATTCACCGTCTCCGGCTCAACGAGGTAATTAAATTGGTTTTCGCCAAAACTCAGAATCCACTGTAAGCACAATGTAAACACACGACGGAAACAGCCTATCTGATATTGAAATGTCCTAAATTACCTTTTGTTTCACCCGTCTAGCTAAACTGGAGATGAAATATGAAGTATTTAGTTCGGCAAGTAATTTTGTGCTTTTCAATCTTTCATTACTTCTCTTCTTTCATTCAATAAAACCATGAAATCAATGAATCACAAAGTATAAAATTTCTTCAATTTGGAATTTTTTATCTCTCTGCTTTCTATCCTTTCAAAACTCAAGGAGCCAACTCGTGAGCGATGTTTAAATCATACAACTGAAGATGAACTGAACCATAACCTCAGTCTTCATTCCATTGATAAATCGATTTGTGTTAAGTTGAGGTACTTAGGATTTTTTTCATTTCTTCGTAGGAAACATTGCTGCCATGGCTTAACCTCTTGCATTCTTTAATCTGGTTAATGACTGGAGTCTTCTGTTTTTTTAAAGATATGCTCTTAAGGCCCGGCAAAACGCACGCAATATTTTACAACATTGTTGGATCGTGTTGTGAGATGTTGTTTACAGCCCGACAAAAAGATTTGCCGAGACCAAAAGCTTTTGTGAAGCCTTGCCATAAATCAACTCCGTATGCTCAGTGACAGATTTTTCTTTCTTTCTGAAGGTTACGTATTATAATTGTTGTCTAGAACCCAGATAATTGCACGAAATCCAAATGCATTCTTTACTTCTGAAAAAGGGAAAACATGTCTTTTTTACTATAAACATTTTTTTAAATCTAAAAGACGCAAAAGGACGTTCAACATTTTGCATCAAATTTAAAGAGGGCTTCTTTGTATTCTTTTCCAGTTGCTCGTTCGTGAATCTTTTTAAGTCAAAACACTCCGACGCGGAAGTTTCAAACGGAGGCTTATCTTTTATAATTTTATTAGACAGAGCATCGCTTAGTCTTAGAAGAAGCATAGAAACCCTTTTTTTTTTTTCAATAATACTACTATCAAAAAAAAAAAAAGCTCGTGATTTTACACGATAACTTGAAACCAAATCCGATTTTTTGGCCGGTTCTCAGTCCGTTATTTCATCCTCGGTAACTCGATTCCTTCTGTAAAAGTCAGGCATGGTCTATCTGATTTAACGATGCGACGATGTACTCGCATTGAATTTGTTTTCAATCAGTCAAGAAATCTTCCTGTTTTGTCTTTGCATCACGCACAAGGAATATCCACCCAGTGCAGGTTTTCTGGTTTAGGATGCATTTAGTTATGGTGCATTGTATTTCTGTACAGTTTTGCTACTCAGCTCCTTCTTCAAAGCGTTCCGTTTTTGTTCTACTTTCCAATACTATAATACTGAACATTTTGATACAAACATATATTGTTTTAACAGAATTATGATAAACACCGATGTTTTTCTTATGTATGGTCCTCACTCATTAACTCCCCATAGCTCGAATCTTTTTCAATTTTCCTTGAAGGTTCGAATTACCGAGAGCCGACTGAATTTCTAATAATCGTCAGTATACCTACCTCCAAGAAATTGCGCGACTATGTAAAACACTCCTTCTAACACCGAAATCTTTTTGGTAGCCATTAGCGCAGTTGTTAGCGCGGGATTTATAAGGCCTCCCGTTAAATGTCCTGTCGCCATCACTAATGTCGCCACAGTTAGACCTGCAGTAAGCGAGACATGCAACACAACGACCGTAGCGTCCCCTTGCACGGTTAGTGTCGAGCTGCTAACCGCAAAAACAAAAATTGTTGTCGCTAAGAACTCTGCCCCAACGCATGTCCAAAATTTGCGCTTACGGAGCGCGAAGTCTGTCATGGCCGATCTACTAAACGCATTTGGCTATACAGTTTGAGTTATGTCTCAGGTTTCCCTGCGGTTTATCATAAGACCCTTCATGGTCACGTTCGGATTGGGTGTTATTTTAGTTTTTACTTTGTTTTCTATATAAATTAAATCATTCTCTTGTTTTAAACATAAACGTTTTTCTCCTTTCAATAAATCTCCGTCAGTTAAGAGAACTCTCTTTGTCACCTTGATATTTTCGTTTCCGTAATTTCGAATCAATCAAACTAACCATCAATAATTACGAGTTGACATAGCATATATTTTCTTTTTATAGAAGTCAAGATAATTTTAAATTCTTAAACTGAAATGTTTATGGTATATTTGCAATCGCTATAGAAACGTTTGTCAGTGTTGGTTTTTCAAATCAATGAAATTATGAATGTTGATAATTTTGTGGAAGGAAATACGTTCTCCAACTTTCTCTGTCTACGGTTTATTTTCTAGTATATTGAAGCCCTCGTACTGAGCATGGTATAAAGAAAGTGCAGGAAGGTAATGAAAATAACTAATGTTTCTGTACGAAACTGCACACAGATTCTCGATGGTTTAGCAAGGACATGCGGGATAAAAGTTATTGTGGCTGAGTTTTTTATAATTTCCTTTTTTTATAACAATGGTAGTTGCAGCGGCTGTATTGTGTTTCTGAAGGCATGGTTTGAATTAATTACTTTCCAAGGGGCTTTTTTGACCAATAGTCAAACGAAATATGTATGAAAATTGTACGCTTTTTACAGGGTAAGTCTAAATACTCGTACAGATGCAAACGCGGAAAAAAGGAGAAAATTAGCTTTAGAACCGTTTTTGAACTTTACCTGTTCCAGGCGTTCAGTTAGTGAAAGAAAATGGAGCGAAATAGTGACCAGCGCGATAATAGCGACAGCGCGAAAACAAAGGAGTCTTGGAGGCTTGGGTCGGGTATCGTGGAGAACATTACGCAACTCGACCCAAGCCTCCCTCGTTTTTTCATTCCTCCGTTGCTATCGCGCCGTGTACAATCGTACTTCGTTTTACCGACTCAACGCCTGGAATAGGCCAGTATAAACTTTGCTTAAAAAAGATTATCTTCTTGGCAGGATATGCAAACCCGTTGGCCTTTAAGGTATTTAAGCTAAGGAACTACAGAGAAATATATGGGGGGAAATTAAGTCTCTTGCCGACCCTAGCATCTGCGCAACTGCAGATGCCTCGCGTGGTATCACAACGTACAAAAAAACGACTCATGATACACGTGTGCGTCTGGTCATTTCGTAACAGATGAGTTGTTTTGATGGGACAAGTCTTTCTCTCAGGATAACTTCTTCCTAACTGAAGACTGAGAACCAAAGATTGAAAGCTTCAATCTTTTTCTGAGCTTTTTCCTTCGTATACATTGGCACTACTCAAAATGTTTTCTCCTGCAAAAAAAACTTTGTTTCAGACAAACTCTTCATAAAGTTCCAAAAAAAAATCTAACAGAGTTAAAATAGCAACATCTAAAAACCTTTTACTTTTCTAATAGTGCAGATAAAGCTTTTTTTTTAACGCTTTGAACCATATCTCAATATTCAAGTTGTTTTTTTTCAGATAAGTGTACGCCTAAAAGGGGTTATTGTTTTCAAAACTTTTCACTCTAAGGTGTGACCCAAACGTAATTTCTCCTTGCAGATGTTAATACATTATTTTGGAGGAAGGTGTGAGGAAAAAATATCAACAAGTCAAAACAAGGGGTTCTTCTGATTTATTCCAATCTCTCAGAGCTAAAGCTATGAGAAATAAAGTGGCAAACAGTGCAGAGAATTTATAAAAGGATCTTAGGAGTAAAAGGGCTCATCTAGATACATGTAAGCACGCGAGTTCAGAGAGCACTTCACTCAGATTTCGTATCCACTTCCAACTAATTATTTTATCTAGTTGGGACCGACTGAGACCGCTGATCAATTACAAAGGGGAGATCATAAACTTCGATGTATCGTTGTCGTTGAGTTCCACATTGTAATTATCATCTTCCAAAGTGTTTTGGTTGTTTCTCCTCTGGGCGAAAAACAGCTTGTAGGTGCACGTTGCCAGGAGACCGCCGAGAGTGGGTGCCACCCAGTAAATCTGTTAAAGCATAGGAAACTATGAGTTGGTTATTTTCAGTGCACATAGCCACCGAAGACTTGAACTTACAGAAATACTCGTTAAAGTAGATTGAAGATTTCTTTTTCGATTCAGTAGAAAAGCGCTGTTTTTCAGCTTCAAGCTTCTCTTCTTTCAAATACTAGCCGAGTGCTAGCTACAAGTTGTCTGGAATCGTCGAGAATTTCAGAGAAAAGAGCTTCAAAAATATCAGGCTACAATCAATACAGGATGTCAAAATTATATCCCGAGCGGGAAACATTTCAATATATAAAAGGTCACGCGATTACTAATCAGCTTATCACAATCGTCTGTCTTTAGAGCAACGGAAACCGCAGGTGTATAACAATATTGTCTCTTCACTCACCCTCCCCCCCTTAGTGATTCGCGCGCTGCTCGTATGACTTAATTAAACTTCTCTTCCTTGCGTGTAATCGCAATCTTAAACTATTTACATCTTTTTACTATCTTGCGTGGCAAAGTTTCGAAGCTGATCCTAGCACTTCTTCGAGTTTTGCTGGAGGCAGATGATAGTTGACTTTCTGCTCTTAACCTAACAGTTGTATTTATTACGTAAGGGAGAAGTCGTCAACAAATCATTTGCCGCCCTTCTAGGATTGACAGCCGAGAGGATTACTCACCCAATGGTCTCTCCACAAATTCATAACAACGGCAGGACCAAGAGAACGAGCTGGATTTAAGCTGGCTCCAGATGAAGGAATCTGCAATATGAATAGTGCAAGAGTTAGTCGTGTATTTCCTTCAAAGTCTTCAAGATTTTGTAAAGCCTTTCTCTTCTCACATTTCTTACAAAAGCTAAAAAACAAGTCAAGCTCCGAGAAGTTATGGCGATTCTTGTTCTCTTAGTCGCTCAGGCTTTGATAAGACTTTTCTTCCCTAGTCTTCTACTATGACATCGCATGTTGGAGCTGTTCCTTACCCCATGCATGAGACAAATGAACACACAAATCCCTATGGCCAGCGGTACCCCATATCCTGCCATACCCCTGTTGGGGTCGGTCGCAGCGAATATCACAAAAACCAATATGAAAGTCAGCATGAGTTCCACTCCAAACGCCTGCGCAGTAGAGACACCATTTGAAGGAGCTGTGACACCCAATGAGCCAATAGAATCAGTTGGGGTCATGTAGTAAACTATAGCTGCTCCACAAATAGCTACAAAATAACAGAACATCGAGAAATTAATCAGATGGACTATCATTTTGAGGTATAAACTGTTTATGAAGCTGTATCAGTTTTCAGCCGTCTTTGTGTTATGACATTGTTTAGCCGATGTCTCTTCTTTGGCTACTGTTATAGTTTTATAGGGAGTACATTTATCAGGAAACTGTGGTGCTGCGTCGGTGGGGGTGGGGATGGGGGATATTTGGTTTATCGAGTGAGTTGATATTGGCCACCACAGAGTTTCTGAAGCTGACATTTTAAGCGTTAACCGTTCGTCAGAACGAAAGACAGAGGGCTAACGCTCGAAACGCCCCCTGTTAAAGTAAGTTGGTTTTTAAATTTGGGTGGAAGAGCCTTCTCGTTAGGTCTTTGGTAAAGGACCGCTAATAACAGGTGACGTTTAGGTGAACTTTTTCGGCCCCTTGAATTTATCATTTAGAGAGTGCTGGGTAAAATTGAGTCAGCTCTCACTTAACTTCCTCTTTCTTGTATTTTTCCAAACATAGCGACACCCGTTTAATGTCAAATGAGCTCCGCCTTCTCCATGTGCGTTGTTAGGTGGAATTTTGGAAAATTTGCATAACCTGTTGGCCGGCTGTGGTAGAGGGCCGCCGAAATCACAACATGTTTTTACATTTTCCTGTTCCTCTATCCTATACCCCATTCACACTAAAGCTTTAACAGGTTTTAAAGCTGTTTTCTTAAACATAATTGCTTTTCTTTTCTTCGTAAAGGCTGCTTGAACCGATGTTTGACGACTTCAAATGTAGTACATTGAACATACAAGTTATTGACTACTTGAATCTTATGGAAAATTCGATCTTTCAGCTCTCTGTTTTTGAGTTTCATTCAGTTAAATCCTGTTTAACTAAACGTGTTTTGCCGGTGTAAATGGGGTACTCTTTAAGCTAGTCTGCATAAAAACATCATGGGACGGATGTTGGACATTTGCCCTGAGCCAAGATTAAAAAGTTGCCTATTGAACGTCAACGTGGCAGCGGCAAAGTGGGTTTCAAACAGAAAAATCATTTCTAGTGAAGAAAAAAATAATTAAAAAATATAAAACTTATGTGCTTTGTTTTCGAGTAGGATTAATCTAAATTTGCAAAGCCATCATTTTATGAAAAGACGATCTCAGTGGCAATTTGTGCCATTTTTGATAACCGAAGTTGTTAAAATGGGTCTCTGAGCTCTGCTAAAATTTATTTTGCAATATATGAAAAAAGTTAGTCAGTGTAGGCTGTTATTCGAATAAGATTAATTTATGGGCAAAGTTTAAAACGTCGATGTTTTGATTCGAAAAGCAGCTTTTACAGTGACTTCTAAAACTGTAATGTCGTGTATGTTTCGACTTAATCATATTCCGGCTTGATTTTACCCTCTTGACGATTGTGTGCGAAAAGTCAAAGTTTTGTCACGCTATTCCTAAAATATCGACGTGTTTCTGTATGTAATAGATATGTCGCTCAGAGCATTGCGCCCTTTTCTTTCACTGACGTATCATTAGAGAAAACTTACCAGAAGTTCTTCCTTTCGTCAGCAAAAACTGATTGGGCTGTAAAATTATGTATTAGAAGTGAAGTTCTTAATTTTATCATATGTTCCGGTGCCTTAGCAGTGTTAATTAAGTTACCGCATGAGTGATTGTGGCATGTTATTGATTTGAATCAAGGCTGAGCAATTTTCCGTCATGATCTCAAGACTTTTGCATTTTTATTTGAAAGCACTACATTCGGTAAAACGACAGCCCAACTTTGCCTTATTGCCAGGAGGTTTGTCGGGCTTTAAAAAATTTTCTTCCCTTTAAAACTTGGTCGACACAGACCCATATTATACTTCAGGGTTTAGCCTATTAGGAATCTCTTTTGAACCTTGTGATTTTATGCTCAAAGCTGATAGAGACGAGGCGGCCAGGCGGAGGTACTTATCTAGGCTTATCCGCCGAGCAACAAACGCACGAAGGCCAGCTCGCAGTATATTTGTGTCATATCAAAGCGATAATAGACACTCCTTTCATATTTAGCTGAAGAAAGTGATGCTTAAAGTCGGTAATAGCCGAAGATAAAAAAAAAACTGTGCTTCAGGTTTCTCTGACCGTGCGCAATCTCTCAAAAACTTTCTAATGATCGGATACGAGTTAATCTTTTTCTACACTTTTCCTTCAAACGCTATTTGGTAAAAGATCTCGAAACAACTTTGGATATTACGATGTTCCTTTCATAAGATCAGTCATTTCCTGACCTTCGCTTGAGTGATTGCATAGCACAAATTATTCCCACAAGGGTTGTTTTCATTGTTTTAGCGCGTAAGTGATTATTTGTTATTTTTTCGTTCATTACATTCAGTATAGTAAAAAAAAAGTGACTCGAAAGCAGCTTGGTCTGATTTCCTCGCAAAATGTAAGAGTATAGGAGCAAAATTTCTGTGGCAGTTCCACCATTTAGCAGAACCACTCATATAATCTAATAGAACGACCGGATTAAAAATCCTTAAGGTAAACGTCATTAGTACTCTGCATTGTCACGATATGACTTTTGAAGTGTTACCGTTTCAACTTGGCTCACAAAAAATGGTTAATAACATAGATGATTGAAAGCTTTGACTAAATCCAGCTGTAAGTAGTTTAGCCGATTGATCAATAGGAGTAGATCTGTGGTTGGAGGGGGCGTGAAGACCTTGCGAAATCTGTGATCCCTTGGAGCTTGAAATGTTAAAAGCTGCTTTCAAATAATCTATTCAGTTCATTTCAAACGCTTTAAACCTTATATCGATCTTGCTCTAGAGAAGCGCTAGAACAAACATCCATATGCATCCTTACCCAGTCTGCAAACAGTGTCAATTACACCTTACCTCCGGCACACTGGGCAATAATGAAGAACACAGCTTTTAAGACTGAGACCCTTCCAACAGCCATCATGCTGATGGTCACGGCTGGGTTGAGCTGTCCGCCCGAAATGTGAAACACCGCCATTGCTAAGGTCGCTATACTTAGTCCATGACTGAAAGCAATGTGTATAACGGATGGTGGAGTGTTATTCCACGGTAACACTGTGCCACAGACCATGAACAGGAACAGAAGTGTGGCCAAAAATTCCGCGAAGACTTCGGTCCAAAATTTGCGAGATCTAAACTCCATTTTGCCTTCACTGAGATACATATTGGAGCTACTTGTTCTTTTCAAGAGTTAAAGAGAGACCGTCTCTTGCCTACTAAGTATGACGAGAATTACCGTTGATGTTTGATTGACTTACACTAAAAACCAAACATCACCTGATCACATAGATGAATAAGGCGGGATTCTCGGTAGAGCTTGTAAACAATGCTTTATTGTGTAACCAAGCCTGGTTATTTGAGGTCGGAGCGCTGAGCGGGGTTTGTTCCCTTTTTAAACTTCATTGAAGTAAAAAACGCATGCATAGCACAAAGGAACGTGCTACAGAAACGAAAATTGTAGAAGGTACTAATGAATCCATCAGACCATCAAATATGAAAGCCGGCAAGATCCATCGGTGGACGCTGACCGACCAAGCGCAATTCTACATGTATTGAGTGGAAAAAATTGCGCGAATGTTTCTGGCGGTCAGATATCTCAAGAGAGTTGGAATGCCTAGAAGATTCTGCGATCAAGTACAAAAAAACCACAAAAATCTAAAAAAAAAAAACTCTCCTTTCTTCTTGACTGCCGCATTTGTTTAAGACTCAAAAATAACTTGACAAACGGGTTTATGTCACTTCCTGGAGGTCGTTAAATCCTAAGTGGGCTTTCATCAGTGTGAGAAAAGAGAAGAAGAAAGAAACAACTGTGAGTGAAAATAAAATAACAAAAGACTCAAAAAGCAGGAACTAGACCGGCTGTATTGTGATAGGATTATCAGGAGTAGTGATATTGATAACATTGATAATTTTAATAATGGTGATAATGATCGATGATAATGATGGTGATATGGGTAGTGATAATGATGATAATGAGACCAAAAAACCAAGCAGAAACCAAAGCAAAAAAATAAAAGAAAAAACGCATAACTGAAAAAAGTTATTTTTACCACAATTGGCAGTAATGTCATAATCTGATTGGCCACTTTGCCGTTGTCGATAAGAGTACAGACAACGCTGCTTGAGTCAACATGTCACGCAATGGTCACGCACTGAAAAAATCGTTTTAACTGACGTTGATATTGCGGCAAAAAACAAATCGACAGTGGTTTATTGTGGTGTGTACTCTATCGACAACGATATTCGTCATCACAGTAGTGAAAATGCTGTGGACTCACGAGGCGTAGCTACTTTCGATTCGTTTAGCAGAATGCAAGGTTCGACGAGAAGTTAGCGACTCAAGATTACAAAATTAGCGTCCGAACCTAAATGCTTATCATTCACCAAATACACATCCCGCAGAACTTTTGAAATTTTTATTTTCTTTTTTATGAATAAAGTATATGATAATGAAAGACGTTAAAAATGTCTCAAAATCATGATATTTAAACATCAGGCAAGGTCGTAAGAGGCTGGATGTATATCAACTTCGAACCCTAATTAAGCTTATTACCCAATCAAATAACCTTATTCTTCACGTGAAAAACGTAAATGCACAACCCTTGAAGCTCCAAAAAATTAAACATTAAAAACTTTCTACCACAACTGCTTGTCAGTAAGTTATGAAAGTATTATTAAGAAATTGGTAACTAAAGATAAAATTAGGCTTGCAATGGGAATATTGCCTTTCGTCATTCACAGGTCTGACTGGTAATTTTCCTTTCCTGTTAATTTCTTCGTAAGGTAGAAAAGAGAATTAGGTATTACAAAAAAAAACTAACTCTTAAGTATTATGTCTGTCTTTGATAGATGTATCGACGTTGCAAAGATAAGTTACTTGAAAATCACTTCTGGGAATTAAAAGTCCATCATCCTCTGGAACCTTTCCTCAAATGACACTTATGAATGTGCCTGTATATATTTTGAAAGTGTAACAAATCGCTAAAATCTAGCTACCAATGTTAATTCAGTTACTGACAGATTCTAATCAATCCCAAGGTGCTTGTCCAAGGTTTACAAAATAACACGACAAGCGTGAAAACATTCTTGCTTTGTGCAGTACAAAGATAAACACTTCTCAGGCCAAAACGCAAGCAAAAATGTACGTTAAGTCTTTGTGATAGAATTAAAAAATGGCTACCTAAACTTTTTATTCTAGTGCGCATTAAAATAATCGTTTTTCGTTAAAAAGGCCCCTTCGATATTTATATTGCTAAATCACTGCTGTTCTCCTCATAAAAAATTCTCATAAACATGACTACCTAAAGCCCTTTTGGTACTTTTGCGCGTAGAAATGAATCATTCTTCATAACAAAAAAGGACCATTTCATATTGATTACAAAATCACTTATGTTAATTTCTTTATTAAAACTCTAATAGCAATACTTGGTGAAGCTACTTTGATACAGGCCACAACCTTTTAAAAGCTGAATGAACATTGTAAATAAGCGTTCTACAGGAAAGTCGCGTTATAAGCGATGATAATACTCCTTCACAGTTTAGATCTTGGAATCTTGATAGTTGTCCAACTCATTCACAGAACCAGCCGTTGGGCCTTGTTCTTGCCTCGTTCGAAATATCACCTGATACAGAACTGCTGCAATTAAACCTCCTCCAATTGGACCAATCCAGTACACCTACAAAAAAAAAAAACAAACAACGTGAACTTCAACCATGAAAATCTCCTACTCCGTTCGAAGGTGGCCTCGTACACCTCCTTATTAACTCCGCAACGAGCGCGTTGTCCTCTCTTGGTTCGCAATGCGCGCAAGATGATCCATCTCTTTTACTATTATGATTTACAATTTAATATTTTTCTCTCTTACAATTATTTCCTATTTCTAGTTGAGTGGCCACAAAGACTTTAGAGACTTTCCTGACTTTCATTTGCTCGCCATGCAACAATAAAAACAGTGTTCAAAGGTTAGGCTTTGTTCATTTTATACATTATTTTGATAAAATGCCATGCTCCACCCTAGGCGTTCCATAAACACTCTAAGAAAGAAACAAGCGCGAATCACAGAGGACCGGTAAACAGCGCAGAGAAATCCCTCTCTCACGAGGCCCTTTTAGCGGAGATACGTTTCGATACTGGACAGAATGATGGTTACAGGCACTGTTACCTACCCAATGGTTTTCCCAGATTTTGGAGGTATTCATGATGACAGCTGGACCAAACGAGCGCGCAGGATTAATGCCACACCCTGTAAAACCAATCTGAAAGAATAACATGGAGTGTCAGTAAAGTAAGCTGGACCAGACTAAACGCAAAAATAAATCTTTTGCAACGAACGTCCTAAATCAAGCGATACGAAGACACCATCCTTCCACTTACCCCAATGAAATGGCACACGGCCACGCAAAGGCCAATTGACAGAGGGACTTCGTATCCATAATGATTCCTCTTCGGGTCAGTACTCGCGCACACAGTGAAAACCAGGAGGAATGTCAGCAAGATTTCAATACCAACTGCTTGACCTGCGGTCACTCCGGGACCTGGGACAGTGGCGCCCAGTGTTCCGCGTTTTTCTTTTGGTGTGATGTATTTTAATACCGCTGAGCCTATGATACCTGTTATAAAGAAGAGAACAAAAATGCATTGTTCTCAGACTTCAGTGAACTCGATCTTTATCTTAATGCAGAGGAGAATTTTCAAAACAAAGGTATTGACTTCCATGCTGACGCATCTTATCAAAAATGCAAATGCAAATGATATGACGCAAAATGTTTTTAATGCACGCATATCAGTCCTGAACACAATCTTTACAACTAATAGTGCACGAATTTTTATACTTTCCCTGCATTGGCACGTACGTCTTAGGAATAACTATGTAGGCAAACACGCAGTTAGGGCACATTTACATAATTGCGTCAGTGTAATGAAGTGTTGAGGGCTGTGAACCATTGCCCACCTCCGGCTATTTAGTTACTCCAGGGGGGAGTAATTTATCGGAAGTATTAAGAATGGATATACAGCTTCTACACAGCAAAAGGTTTAAGTTCAGATCGCAGTGCACTGATGTTTTGCCTAGGCATCGAAATTTCCTGGTTTTTAGACTGAACTGTTTGAGGGTCACAGCCTTGTTATCAAAACACACCTATGTGGCCTACCCACGATAGTAGCTCTCTCTTCGCCACTTCCCCCCTCCTCAACTTCGCCATATTTAACACATAAACGATTTTTTAATCTTTAGCTGCCATGACTTGGAGGCCGAATTATTACTTCCTTTGCACTTTAAAATTAAGCACTTGACTATATCTTAAGTACTTTTTCACACCTTATCAAAACTTACAAAACTTGTCCACTTGTAAAACTCATTACGAAAATGGAAAACATTCAACAATTGAAAAAAACCACCATTGATAAAATTTGACCTTCAAAATGGCAATGTCTCCGTTAGGAAAATTAACTGCCAACCCTGCTTCTGCTGGGTTCAACTTGAATCATGTCAAATGATGGTTTAACAACAAAAGACCTCAGAGGATGACAAATTACTCTTTTATAAATGTTTACATTTATCTGAATATGCCTGGGAGGAGAATTATCCAAAGGTATATTTATATATATTTTTTCTACTGTTTCAACTTGATCGAACTTTCATCCAACAGGAAAATAGTAATCATTTGCATTGATGGTTTGCGCTGGTGTTCCCATTCGACACCTTTTTTCTGGCAACTCGAACTACTTAGAATTTTTTTAACCTGTAAACAATAAGTAATAGTCAAATGGTAATGACGCAGCCCGGTTTTTCTTTTTATTTCACGGTGTGGAACAAATTGAGCTCCAGAAAGTACACGAACATTTCATACTCGACATGCATTGTATTTGACAGACCTGACTTTTTTAGCTGATTGTACCTCCCTCGTTACATCAGTGTTATTTACGAGCTACGAGCTTGCGGTTGAGTGCTAAAAGCACTTGAAATTTACTCACGTTCGTGCCTATCGAAGCATGTGAAGTCGTGTGTGCAACAAAGAAAGCTTTCTTAGTAGAAAACATTCTAGACATTTTTCGAATTTATTGCCAACATGTTCTAGCCAAATACCTGAAATATTGTAGATATGCTTTACCTTCCGGAGATTTCACAATTGATGTATTATTTATTACGTAATCTGTTGTGGCAGTGGCCAAAAATGCTCAAACCTCTGCCAAAGTGAAACGATTTTGCTGAATGAATTAAGTAGCACTCTAGTGGTTTTACAGGCAATTGATCCGCGTGCACGCAAGGTATCATATGACGTATTAGGAAGTCTTGGTACGTGTACTTGAGATAACATTGATCGAATGCCATTTGGCCAATTTCTTTGATCCAATGTAATATATTGGAAAGGCACCAGAAACGTGTCGGTTGTATTGTATCTTTGTCGCCGTTTCCCCGATGTTAATTAAAAACTGCCACCGAACTGAAAAGACAGTTATCTTTCCTTGCAATTGGAAAATTAGCAATCGACAATTTCCTCAGCTCTAAGTTTTCGGGTGTAACAGTTTTGCGATGGAGCCATTTTCTCTACGGAAAGTCATGGCAATACTTCTATTTCGGCTTAGGAATAGCGTTTGTCGTATTCCTTTCTGCCCCGAATGAGTTTTTAATCTTTCGATTCATTGAAGCGTGTGTAAGCAATAAAAACTAGTTTCGTAGCAAATATCTGCTTTGCTTACATCTCAGAAACCTGGCGAAATAACGAGTCATTTCCATAGTTATGGCCATTGCTTTTTCTGGCCTTTGATATCTAGTCGTTGAGGAAGGTATTCCCTTTCTGCATCTATCACTGAGAAATTTAGGTTAAAAAAAGTTGTTTACACTAAGGCTAAGAGTTGCTTTTAGTGTTCTCACCTCCGACAATTTGAAAAATTACGTAAGTTATCCCTCGAATGACTGACACTTTTCGAACGGCCATCATGGCGATGCTAACAGCGGGGTTGATATGCCCGCCACTTAGGTGTAAACTACACATCGCCAGGGTTGCAATGCTCAGTCCGAAACACAAAGAAATCAGCTCTGTCGACGGAGGTTGCATCGGATTCCATGTGATGGTTGTACCAGTTGTCAGGAAGATGAAAAAGAAAGTTGCGATCAGCTCTATCAGGGCGCTGGCCCAAAAGTGACGGCTCTTTAGCTCCGACGTTAGCATCATCGTGGCTGATCTTCTCTCTTGCTCTGCTTGAAATCGTGTCCAGCTCAAAATGCTCTGTGTGACTATCTGGCAACGCTTCAGAGGTCTTGGCCTATTATATGTTTGTTGATATGCTTGCGTTCTTTCAAATCTCTTGTTATGGAAATTAGGCACTAATAGCGGTGTAGAAAGAACTAGAAAGTGTCAAACTACTTCTACGCGCAAAAGTGGCATTTTAAACCTCTATGTAATCTCTGTTCCTGAAATTAAAAAAAAATTCAGCAAAACGCATTTAAAGGTAACCAAAAATACCTTTGAAGGCCTTCATTAAGAAAGCGTAAAATCAACTTGTAGCATCCAATTACCCAACAGTGACCAATGATTCAATTCTCCCTTTTTTAATAATGGTAACAAAACGAACAGGTGGTGAGAATAAAGAAACTGATAGACAAACAAGGAGACATTGTCCACAAACGTCGTATGTGATTACCAAATACCAAAAGAAAAAAAAAATACTTGATACGTCGCGCCCGGAATTGGTTAATTGAGTTTCGAGCCATGCTCAATAACGCTGGACTGCAGCTGGATATTACTTGTAATAGAAAATGTTGTTCTTCATGGTGGTTATATAGATACAAATGAACGTCTAATCGTTTTCTCGCAATGTATAGAGACAAGCTATCAATTGTATTAATCGTCGCCTGTCTAAGATAAACAGTATAGTAGTCGAAACCTAGCGATCAATACAATTGATAAATACTCTTTGTGGGTTGGCAACCTTAAACTCCAGCAGCTCAGCACATAATTGTCTTTACCTAATGCTAATTTTATCCATACTTAACAGTACTCGATGGCTTTATTCTCTAAGAGAATAGAAGAACAGAAGAAATTGAGTCAAACACTCTTCATGTCCATGAGTATGATAAGATATAATAAGAGTCTTGGAGGACCAGAATCAGTGAAGAAGTAACGTTTTTGCTGTTTTTTTGTCTCACTTGAAAACACTGCCGGTTTTCCGGCTTTTTTGCTTGGCAAACTGAATGAGTCCAACTTAAACTTTGGGTGGGTCGTCAAGCTTGAGCACCCCCTTTTTGAGTCTACCCTACTACGTGATAAGATAAGATGAGAATCTTTATTCGGTATTCAGCGCGTGTGAACTTGTTGAGGAAACTTAATACTGAAGGAGAGACAAATCTTCTTGGCTAAAAGGGTTTTAAGTTAACTCTCTTCTTTGCTTTTGATTTGATTCAGAAGTTTACAAAGTTTCAAATTATATTAATAAAGTTGATGTCATTTATTAGTAACTGTGACTGTTACAGAGGAGCTACATGTATCACAATATTTCGATTCCTTTCCAGGGTCATAGAAAATGGCCTTTAAATATAACAAACTCTCGAAATAATTGTTTGAAAGTTTGTACAAACACCAAAGAGAAAACGATGAACACGAATTGGGATGGTTACGGATGGCCAGGATTAAGACATTTGAAAATTAAAAAAAAAAAAATTTAGGGTACAATCTCAAGGAAGACAAACCTCGACTTTGTTCCTTTAAGAAGCCTTTTTTTAAGATTGGCATCTAACATTGCTAGTTAATTAAAGATCACGTGCAATTTCTAATGATCCGTGAAAGATCCATGCTGCATCGTTTATACTTAGGGATGACCCTTATGCTCCCAATAAGACGATGGGTAGTTAGTGGTAACAGTCTCGCCGCTTCAACTTTTCAATAAAAAATGAAAAAGTTGTCGGTGGTGCTGCGCGATGAGCCTCTAGAGACCTTTTCCGTTCTTGGGACCAACCCAAATCTAGTGTCTGAAGTTTCACTGGCCGAAATCTCACTCCTTATGTTTATTACGTAATTGCCGGCTACTAGTATTTAGCCCCTGTGACTATGTTTGATAATATCATACATATGAGAGTTGGAATTCTGCCCTAAAATGTTCTCAAACCTACCAGGGGGGCGCCGTTGGTCCGTAAAACCAGACAAGAATAGCTGAGTTGTTCCTATACAAAAATTACTTTGCTGGTATCATTTACATATCTATTAATCAACCCTGACATTCCTTAAGTGTATCTTGCATGGCGAGACGTTTACTTAAAAATGATTAATTATGTGTCCCTAACAAAGCACTCCTTTATTCGCCAGCTTGTGGGTTTTTTAAAACTTTTTAAAACAAAAGTCTCGTCTAAATTCCGATTTGAGATAAATTTTGAATCTTATCCTTTGATGAGGAAGATTGTGATGTGTCTTATTGCAAAAAAGGATGCGAATTTCAAGCTACTATTGTCGATTTTGGAATCTGCGACCACCAAGGCATCAGTGAAGAGAGGTAACAGCGAGATACCGTCCTCTTTGGAGTAATACACGAAGACAACAGTTGCGATGGTCATCTCCAGTAGAAGGAACAGTAACATCGATGTTGTCTGATGGGCATAATTCCCTCGCTGATTGATCAAGAGTTTAAACTTGAAATTAAAATGTATCCCTCTAAAGATAAATCCTTTGCAATTATTGGCATCGTGCTATATTTGGAGACAATAGAATATGCGTCAAGGATACTTAACCATGATTGATGCACTGCACTGATCGCCTGCTGAGGTTTTATAGCCCTTTTATACAGGGAATGGTTCTGTTTCTGGGCCGGATGTAGCCCTCTCCTTCCTGTGCTCTCTCTCCCGACCTCTCGTTGTCAAGGCTGCTAGGTTGGTGTCTCCTGTCGTTAGGTTTCTCTCTAATAAATGTCATAGTTGGAGAGAACTTAATATAGGCCTTTTTCTATGCCCGTGACACCTCTTGCAAGTTCATTATACAGCATGTTATTTTGGTTTGGCCCACTACATCGACTAATGCACGAAAAGCGACATTGCCATAATTATCCCTCAGTTATTGGGTTCAGCTGCTTAGTCTGCAGAATTTTAAGTAGCGATATTTGTAATCGGTGTTCTTCAGATTTCAGAATTCTTTGTGATGCCTTTTTCTATTTATTTATTTATCTAGCTTCGCCTAATTATCTCAGACAGGGAGACCACTACAGCTTTAGCCAATTACAGTGGATTCCGCGTTAACAATGACAAGGCCAGGCCCCTCGGTTTCCTGTGCAACTTTGAATGGGCGACTTGGCTTGATGTCAGTGCCTGAATTGGGTGACTTATGTAATTTTCCACGATTTTTACGGAAGTGGATGGTTTTACTTCCTACGAGTCGTATACCTCACAGCCTCTTGCAATTTTTTCCCCCTCAATATTCATCTTTAGTTCTTCACACTTCCAGTGGTGCAATTGGGCATTGAAATAACTCTCTCACTCTTATCAGCTCTTTGAAATTCGAGAATCTTGCGCTCATTAAGATTTGGACTCTGCAATCTTCCATTGGATGGATTTGAGTCGCCGGCCGTATCGGTTTCCATCCACGCTCCAGTGCCCCTTGTTTGAGAGAAACATCAAAGGATGAAGCACGCGATCAGTGTAATACCATTTCAGATCTCTTTGTTTCTCTTTTGATAGATGCATGAATACATGAACTGATGATGATTCGTCTCCTTTTGACATATGGTGTGCTCGTTATGTCATGGTAATAATGAAAACGAGAGAGAATCACCCGCTTCAACCTTATCCCTCCATCATCAATATTTAAATACATTTTAAGATAAAAATAGGAATGCTGTGTTAATTATAATCACTGCAACTTCTTTTGGGAAATAATTTTCAATACGCACCAGGGACTGCTTACGGCTAAGTTTGCAAATTTCAAATTACCCCCGTCCGAACTACGATCAAGAAACTAGTTGTGTTGAGTATAATTTGTCATATAGATTTCAAACAATTAATTCCAATTTAATCCGCGAATTATTATAACTATATTTTCAGTTGTTTTTATTTTGAACAAAACACATCTACCAAATGGTTGACATATCATAACGCTATGAAGGTTCAGTACTTGACGGAGGTGATTTCCCTAACGGTTTGAGGGACGGCTTGCGTGCATTTAAACAATGTACCAACGAGAGGTTTGTCGCGTAGGCAGTGACAATCTAAAATGAAAAAAACTTCTCTCTTAATTACTTGAAAACCCATATATATTTGCCAATGAATAATTAAGCGAATTCAAGTTGAATATGTGAAGACAAAGACAAGACGTTTGCAGAAACTTTCGTCCACAAAATCCATTTACCAGTAATTAGCAGTGCGGTATTTTTGTTCGATGACGCCTAACGCGTATTGTTCAGCTTCTACTTATCGCCCAATAAAAACAACCAATGAGAAAAGCCTGTTGAATCAATTTACAGGAGCCCTGTTGTGATCACGTATAACAAGTTCTCCCTAGTCAAATGATCGCCAAGATTCTTGATCCTATCTGAGTTCATGAAAAACGGACCAGGGTCTCGTAAATGTCGTATTTCACGGACAGTAGAAAAATATGGCAGATTCTGACTCTGGTACCCATGTAACGGACATAAGTGAAAGTATCCAGGACGATTTTGAGTTCAGAAAAGAAGGTACTTTGCTTAGCTTTCTATTTAGCAGATTATAAAACCACGGCTTCCTAATTTCATCTATTAGCACTTGATGTTCTCTGCTCAATACTCCTTCGTCAAAACAAGTCTCAATTAGGGCCTCTTTGTTTCATTGAACTTTACGTCTACTTAGAGACTATTTTTTCTAACCACGCCACGTTCGATGGCAAGGTTCATTTTCCTTAGTGGCTCAAAACTACTCTTAAAGGTTGAAATGCTGAGCCCTGGAAACACGAAGTTTAAGACGTCACTAAACTTGGCATCATTGCATATTACTTCAAAATGGTAATATCTACGTTTCAAGGGCACACGGGCAATGAACCTATCAAACTTTGAATGATTTATCTCGATTAAAGTACTCTGTAATTCTCTCTATGTGAGTCATACAGTGAGCCTAAGTTGTTCATTAGGTAAATTACATGATTCAAATTTATCCCGCGGAAAAGAAAACCTCGTTACTTTCAACATTCGCCTGATAGTACCAAAGAGTGAAAATACACTTTATCGCTTGTATCTCGATTTTGATCCAATTTCGACGGAGTTAAAACCGCTCTTTGAAATATTCTAAGAATTCACTGCAGTCTATAAAATTGAGTTTAACAGCACTGAAGAGATCTGTAGTGTAAAGAGAACTTGAAGTGTAAGCGAAAGATTGATCACTTAAATTAATGACTATACATTACAGCCGGTGAGACTTCACTTAAAGCATAGGAAAGTTTAATATTTTCGTTTTCGTGGAAATGTCTTTCTTAAGGTTTAAAAGGCGAGTAAATTGTATATTCGATGAACTCGGCCAAAAATTATTTCCATGTTTTTTCAAATATAATGCTTTCATCCGCTGCTTCGATGAGTCGTTTGTTCACTACGGAAAGAAAAGGGAGCTTCATTTAAAGTTTTATTTGGCTTTATTTTATTGCAAATCATAATCATAGTTACCAATAGAAATAATTAACTTTTGCAAAATATCTTCAAAACACGAATCGCTTATCAGGCAGAATGCTTTATGCATGCTGAAGTGGCATGCACTTTTCAGGGATAATTGAGTCATTTCAAAGCAACGGGCGATCTCATCAGGAGATGATCATACAACTGGCCTCATATATTTTTACCGCTGATGTTTCACGAACTTCAGAGCGATGAAAAAAATTTGTCAATTATTTCATATAGATAGTCATCTGAATTTTTGAAGCTAGCTAGTATTCCGCGTTTGGTATTGTGATACCCACAGAAATATTGAATGGAAACAAAAAATCGTTATGCTCAGCACCAGCATGTATATTTTATTCGAGCCTTTCTTAACGTCACTCGGCGTTATAGCATGAGACTACAGTGGTTGTTGTACACAACAAATAAAACAGGATTTTACCTAGGTTGACATTTACTGCACAGTTCTGTTATTGATATTACCTTTTGATTGAGTCTATTGATTCCATCTTTAGAAAATTATCTTTGATGCCAAAAAGATGCTTCAATTTTTTTATTACTGGCGGCATATATTTTCCTCCAATTTAGCCTATTAAGTGATCCTTCCGTTCACAGATAAGGTAGATTGTCGAGAAAGTTAATTAAGTTTCGATTTTTAATCCCCGATGTTAAGCTAGGATGGTTCATCAAACTTTTTGTGTTAGCTTCAAGTCCTGCAAAATGAGCTAATGTAGTATCGAAATCTAACATATGTTTGCTAATAAAATTAGCTTCAAGAGGGGAATATTTGTTGTTTTTAAGACAGCTTGATTGAATTTTCTTTCCTCAGCTATGCTACAAACAGTGACGGAAATAGGACGCAATTTATCAAATGAAACCATCTCTCAGAGGAATTCAATTGAGATCAGTGGAGAAGATATCTCGTGGAATAGATCAAACCCGATTCCTTCTGGTCAACAGCGTCGAAACAGCACAGGCAGTACCCCTCGCTTAATTCGTCACGTGTCTAGCCGTGTCACTTCACCTGCTCCTATAGCGCAAAGTCGAGTGTCATCTCCATCTCGTTTTTCAGTAGCACTTGTATCGGGATCTGCTTTTCACGTACCCATTCAAGCTCCATCGCCGGGTCGTCACGTGCCACACCGTGTCGCATCTCCTCTCCGACTCGCACCTGGTCGTTCTGTATCACCCACCCGTACCCAAACAAGCCGATTATCGACACCAGTTCGACACCCGGCAACTCGCGGTTTATCTTCTGCTCAACTGCCATCCAGTAGAGGAAATTCACCTGCTGGGCGAGTGCCGCGCCGTAGAGCCGCAAATGCAGGACGGGCCATTGGTCGAGAGACAACACCAAGGGATAATTTGATAATCGCAAACGTTCATGCAACGCCTAGGAGACACAGAAAGGCTAATGGTGTTGTCAACTCAGCACAGCTCTCTGTTCCTAACAGAGCACAGCAAATCGCTGCCCAAACGTCAGCCAGTTATGGTGGTGCACTCAGCGAAGGGGATGGCGCAGGATTTCTGAGGAGTTTAGATAGTATCCCAACACATTCGGGATCAAGGAGTGCGTACGATTTTGTCGACGCTAGTAAGCGGAAACCTTGGAAACGCAAGAGAAATGCCAGACAATTTGATATCAAGGATATAGACCTTTCTGCACTTGAAGAGCAAGAAGTATTAAACGATCAAGTTGACGACAAGCCCTGGCTCCCAACTGGAATCTATGCAGTGTTCTTAATTACACTGTGGACTGCTGTTCTGAAGCTTAGTGATGGTGTAGAAACAAACGGTCCTGTTACTTGCTCTGCTGGCGAAGAAACTCGTCTTTGGATATGCGCCGCCTCCTTCTCGCTTGCACAAGGTCTCGCTGAAGCTTTTTGGCAACGAAAAAACATGCTTAAAGTCCTTTTTAGTATGCTGTGCCTCTTTGCGTATTTCGTCATTTTGCATGTGCAACCGCTATCATGTCGGTTCGGAGAGGACAGAGTCACAGATATAAGCAAATGGCAGTCTGCTATAAATTTTTTTGTGAGTGCGTTGTTAGGATTGGGAATTTATAAGCACATTTTGGAAACGATACAAAACCAAAGAATAATCAAAGAAAAAAGAATTCAAAAGAGGCAATGGGAAGAGGCTGAGGACTCAGAGTTTGAGGGATTACCAGAAGGTATAATATAACTGAGTGAGCTCCCAGATACATCATGACAAGAAGCTGATGTTCAGTCAGTACGTTGCAGTCAACGCCCTCATACAACTTTCATCGTGGAATATTAAACTTGACCGAGAAGAAACTCTGCGAAATGACAGACATAAAAGCGTTGGAGCAAAAGGTTTCCAACAATTTTTCCGTTTCAGCGGTTAGCAAAGCGCAGTTATTTTAAGAACGCTATATCCAAACTGAAACTAATAATTGCCTATGAATAAAGCGGGTACGTTTCTTAAGAAAAAGTGGTGCTGCGTCGGTGGATGGTATTATAAGATGATTTGCTTTTATCAACTGAGTTGATAATGTAAACTAGCCATTATAAAGAGTTTCTAAAGCTGACGTTTCGATCGTTAGCTCTCGATCAATGCCTTATAGTAGTTAAGGTAATCCTTGGACTTTGTTAAGAAAGCAGGAGGGTGCAAGCTGAAAAAAATTTCAGGCAGAGGACGTTATATCTTCATGGATAACCAAATGAAATAATTTAATCCCTCCTAATTCTTTCTTTCAAAAATGGCCCCACTTACCTCGAGATTGAACCAATTTGATCTTTCATCAGACCGAATCACCTGATATATATATGGAATAGATAAGGCTAAATTAGTGAATTTAGTCCCTGGAGGGCTTGACTGAGATGTTACGGTACATAAATTGCTGTCGGAGTGGGAGCTCGAATCGGCTCTGAGTAAGTGAAACCTGTAAAGATGCACAGAAATAAGAGCATGTGTATAGTGTGGAGCTTTGGTTTTACTTAAATTGCTATGTGATTTGTCCCGATAAGCAAAATCTATCGAGAGACTTGTAAAATGTCATTAAAACTTGTTGGTTAGAATTTAACGAGTTACTGGCAAATGTTAAGTGTTGTTGGTGATGGCTCTTGACTTGAAAGAGCGGTTCATGCTAAAATATTGTGTTTTTTAACGCCTAGGAGCCTACTACTCTAAGTTCTCCTCTCAAATTTGTATCTTCAGTTTTCCCTCTATTAAATAACCAGAAATTTCTCAAATGTGTAAGTCACAGCGAGGTTTCTTATGAAAAGGTAGATAACGATGTTTCCTACGATCACGGATAACCGTTTATATCTTAATGATCCAGCACTATATTGTACCTGATTTTTATTGTAAAATAGAAGGATGCCATTTCACGAAACCGTCATTGAGGCACTCACATACAGCCATAAATTATTCTCAATTGTTTATCATATCAACGTTGTTCTAAATCTGTCTTCTTTTGTTTATTGTTTTTTTGATACTGGTAAACATCTCTTTTCTTTACAATTTGTTTCTCAAGTCTATAATTAAACGTGCATCTCTAGGACTTTCGTAAAGAACATTTGGATCAACCCCTGTGAACGTAAGTACAGAATAATTGGCAATGAGAACCAACGCCTTACATATTAAATTACAGCACCTGTAAGGGCGGCTTTTTCTTTTGGCATTTTGTTAACACTCCGCTAAGAACAACAATCGCAAAGTACGGGAGACCTTAAAAAGACAAAAGAAATTTTAAATTTCCCTTGCGTGCCCAAAGTCTTTTTAAGAAAGAGACGTGTAGGTTCGAGACTAAATAGAGAGCACTACACTTCCTGTTTCTCAAGCCTTCTCGTACATGTCTGGTGAGGTCTTTGTCAACGAAACAACGGTTCGGTTTTTTTCTTTTCGGTTATAAAATTAAAGCGAGTTAAACCCGGTAAGTCGGCATTGTTTCGTGTTATTAGGTGGAGAGACCGACTGCTGTGACAACCTTATCAACAATCGCTCGCTAAGGACGTGGCGGCTTCAGTGATCTCTTCACCAGTAATATCAAAGCTTTGTCCCGTTCTCTATATAACTGTGTCCTTTGACCAAGTGCAATACTTTAGCCAAGCAGTTCACGGCCCCTTAGGTGTGGAGACTTTGAAAAGGCACTCACCCTCTGAACAAAAAGTCTTATTTCTTTCCAAAGCATCTTAAAATGGGCTTTGTTAAATGTAAGAGTGGATAGGAAACCATATTGTTAAATATATATACCTATCATTCTTTAAGGGTAGTACCTATATGTGTATATTGTGGCTGAGTGTTTGTCCTTTCTTCACTGATACTTCTTGTCTAGTGCCGGATGTCACACAAGTGCATGTAGAATCATGGCCATTTGATGACGCAAATACAACGTCACTGTTCAAGAGCCCACAAATAAAAAAAGGTGTATATTCTTTCGCTGATCAGCGAAAGAATTTAACATCACTTGCAACTTGCGCATTCATCAAGTGCAAAATTAAATTGCTGTCTGTGAAAGCTTAATTTTATGTTGTGACCACTCAAGCGCTGGTTTTCATCATGGTGCGGATGTTTCGGCCATTCTGTCGGCAAGGCTTTTATACGGATTAAGTGCTGTCTTTGTGATTTGTATTGACCTGCTATTATTCAAAGAACAATATAGCGGAAAACAAACCATATCTGCATCACTAAGCACGAAGTAAACATGTAAAGTGTTATCATCATTTTGCATAAGTATGTTTTGAGATGAAGTTATAAGCTAAAGAGTTTGACGTTAATTCTGTTGGTGTGAGGAGCACTTACTCTTCAAGGAAACATGGCGAAAGGATTGTTTGCGCTTGTTCGCAGAGGTTCCAAGTTGAACTACTTAGACGACGCTGGAAGGGATTTGTCCCAAAGGCAGCAAACTGAAGTCCATCCACAAAATGCAGCTCATATAGTGAAAAGTATACCGAGATCAAAAGAAGATCATTCAAGTAAAGAAAATGATACTCTGGAAAGCACCACTTCGAAGGAAAGAACATCTAACAAAAAAATACTTTTGAATTTGAATTTCCAAAAGTTATCTATAGGAAGCAAGATTGCACGGAATTCGCTTTCTAATTCAAAGAAAACCTCATCAGCGGAAACTACTCTGACAACCAAGGAAGTGAATCAGGGTCTTTCTGGCAAACCCAAGTTGGTTTTAAGCGTAGCAAGCGGTTATTTTGTCGGCGAATGTAACAGTTCAAGCATAGAGACCACTTCAAAGAAAGAAGAGAGTGCCGGAAAAATAGTGCCTTGTATTATTTTACCCGATCATGACTCGGTTAATATTCGTTCAACGGCTTGTAACAGCTTTGAAAATCATCCTTTCGTACAATACTCTAGGAACTTTGGTTCGCAACCGCATTTACGGGGTAGTGCCGAGAAGAAAAAGCGTCCATCTAGTTGGACTAGTGAGTCTAGTCCAGGACGAAATGACCTTACCGACAAAATATCGAAAACTGCGGGCGTTTTCGTATCAAATCAAAACCTGGGACTCCTGGGAGAAGCAGTGCCTATTTCAGCGTTGCCTTCGCAGCGGAGAAATAAAAAAGAGAGTTCTTTAAGTCCAGAAAGCCGGCATATGAGTAGACTAGTATCTAGTTTAGATCGGAGCGGTAGAGTTGTGGATCGTTCTGTGAGGAGGGCTAAATCATGGGGCAGAGGAGATGAAGTTACAGACTCTGGTATTCAACAAAGTAGAAAAGTTGACATTTTTCTTCCAACAGTGTAAGAAATATTCGGTACTTAAGCTTGATAACTATACAGTTTATAGTATTTTATCGATGTAATTGTAGATGTAAATGTTTGTAAAAACTTTTTATTCAGTTGTGACCAGCAATTAGTCAGCAATATTATTTGTTAAAACTTTTATCTCTTTGCGCAAAAGCATTTACAATAAAGAGCAACAATATCGACAAAAGGTAGAAATTTTTTAACCTTACAAAACGATCGCATTTTTGTTTAAAGAGAAGAGGGACTGTCAAATAAAAAACCAATTACCGGTATTCAGCACTACGATTCTCCCTTACACCCTAAATACATATTCCGATGTATGCATCTGTGAGCATTTGTGGAAGATCTTAGTCTCGGGCTGATCAGTGTTCTCAATTCTCGTGACTTTTACTTGTCAAATTCATCCAGTATTTTTAGGAGAAATTTGACGCTGATCAGTTTTGGGGTTTAAGAGGTTAGTCAATGCTTGATTTGTTTCTCAAATTTTGGCATATGTAATTTTTGATTGATTGGTGGTCACAACACTTTGAGACGTTCAGTGGTGTCTATAATCGTAATCATATTTGTGATTAACACATCCCACATTCACTGCGGGGTCGTTTGTTTTTTTTAACGTTCTTTTTAGCAACGAACTTACAGGAACTGTTAACTTCTAGGATGAAAATCTAGCCTTTTGTGATTAATTGATCTTTAAATTAAACAATTTTCATAACTCGAGACACAGCAAAAAATTGTAACTTGTCACAGTACTTCTTTTTCCCCGGGCTAAAGGCTTCAAGCTCATAAATCAAAGAGTCGCCTTTTCGTGACTTTCAATTTTAAAATGGTCGCCATTAAAAGTTGTTGGTCGCTTTTTTTTTCTTTTTTTATCTGTTGGTCGCTTTTTTCCCCTCTATTATCTGTTACTCGCCATGGCGACTAAGATGACTTCGCTTATATAAACTCATATTTAAGTACTAAGGAACTTTTTCCGTGTTTATATAGTTACTCTCATCTAAACACAAGGGGGGATTTGGAAGTAACCGAGAAAGTTATGCAAACTCGTGACGCAGTCGAGGGTTTGCATAATTTCTGAGGGTTCTTCCAACCTCCCGGGTGAGCATTTAAAAGTGACGAAAACTTGCCCGCTTTGGCAGCCCAAGAATATGGTTGAGAAGTTGAATCGCTCATCATGCTTTGTGGTGTTTTGCTCCGATGCGGAGAAAAAAAAGTTAACGTATATCATCGCCAATGTGAAAGTAGTTTTATACGCCGAGAACTTATCAGAGAAAATGACATTATATGAAAAATTTTTTAAGCCAAAAGGCGGCAACAGATCTGCGGTGCGATAGGGTGGGGGTTAAGGGAAGAAGAGGTTATTAGATTTAGGAATTTTTTCCTCCATGTCTTATATTTGTTATTTGTTCTTGAAATTACTCTGCTAGTATTGCAAAGGCTTGGAGTTTGAAACGTTTTTCAAATTGTACCGCCAAACACAAAAAGCGTGACGTCACAACTGTGCTTACATACTCTCATCTAAACTGGCCGGTTGACTAATGAGAACGCGCTTAATACCTCTGTTGTTTTAATAATAAATGTCATGAATTTGTACACGCTACATTCGCGCGCTGCACTCTGGTGAAGGCCGGTGAGATGAGAACTAGATAGTTGAGAATGCTAGAAGACAAAACTTCGTTTATCTTTAGTGATATTGGGATTAACTACAGTTGTATGAAGTCGTTGCATGACGTACCAACTGATCTGGATCGGCGCTGTGGGCCTTATTCTCAGAGGTTCACATGTGACAAGTGTCATGATTTAGGATCATCCCTTGGCCACTTACACAAATTAAGGGACAAGTGTAACAGGTGTTCTGATCTAGGATGGCAAGCTCCTAAGAGTAGTTGTTACTTGTTCCTCGTCTCTAAGTTCATGCTACTGAAACTGTGGTAAGCTGTAGCATCGATGCGATTTATTCTCGTATGCAGACATTTTCGGTATAGGGTTGACTTTTCATTTCTTTAGGGCCCATAACACCCAATTTTTTTTTCACGATTTCCTCGTCAAGGATGACGGCGTGTAGAGTTTGGGAATGCCGTCTTCCAGTACCAAGTCTCAGTAAAATCTTAATTATTTTTCTCTTTCCTTCCCTCAAGGTTTATGCATGGTGTCTGCATCCTTCGTAACCTCAGAGAATAGTCACTTCGCATGTCTACCGGCTGACTGATTGAACACAACTGTACACAATAGTTGCGTGTAGACCTCTAGCTTCGGTGTCAAATGGGAGGATATTGTCCCAACCAGTCATTCAAAGATAATCCTCGTGAACAATTTTCTGGAGAATTTCCTGAAGAAATTCCTTGACATGCTATCATGACGTTTTAAAATTGGCTCCAAGAAGGTTTAGTGGAGTAACAGGCTGACCTTCACAATGGCACGAACAAAAGTGCAAGCTGACATACGCTGGCAGAGTACCGAGTTGATAATTTTTGTAATTTGTTTAATAAAAGATCAGAAATGACCTACTTCTTGCTGTATATGTATTCATCGGCTCAGTGCTCAAGTGCTTTGGTTGCATGAATGAAAACTGGTCCTAAACGGTGAAAACCCATATTGACCGTTCTGTGAATCAGCTGTTGTTATTGAAAATAGTTTAACAACACAGTCATTTGCTCATTAATAAACTGCTGTGTAATGTTCGCAAAATTTATGAGGGTGTATTCTGTGGCTTTTACGTTCCTCCCGATTAGTCCCCAGTTATTTCCATATAATGAGCAGCTACAACCCGGGTAGTTTGGAAACGCGCGATGTGATTCCATTTTCCATCATCCAATTCCCTCCTACATGATATGGTTTATGGAGACGACTTAGGAGGGTGTATCCTCCTTTCACTTTTCTTTGTTTTCTTCCCTTTTATTCAAAAAATAAGCTCATCAACACCTCAGATGCCATTTGGCATTATGTGTCAGCACAGGAAAAAGCTACACACCTGCTATAACATGCTAATTTGAAGTTTTCCACAGCTTGTGGTCAACACTGAATAGATTCTCATTGCTCTGATTTCCATCGTTCTCTTTTTTTTTCTCACGGGGCATTTGACTAGCAAACGTTATCTTATTTGTGTAGTTGACAAAAGCAGCCGATGGTCGATGAACCTCCCTTCTCTTTAGTAAAAGATGGCTGCAGCCATCTCCTTAACAAAACAAAACCCCTCTAGTCTAAAACATACTAGTTATGCTTGCAACTGAACGACGTTAAAAAAAAAAAATTTTCATGAAATAAAATTATGTTATCCAGTGAGCTGAACAGCGTGTCTCGATCCACGTGGGAAGCCAACTACGGTATAAATTGAACAGTTTGGATATTTCGCCATCTGCAGACCATTTCCATAATTATGTTTATTCTTGTTAGCTGTTGCTTTTTTTTCTCTCGTGATAATTTTATTTCTTCTTCCTTCTGGTTGACCGGGCTTGAGAAGGTGTTATACACTTACTAAAGTTTGAAGTTGAACTAAGGAAAGATTTGTCGCTTAATTGGATGAAGTTAGCGGCATTTCGTTTCTCCTCCGAACCGCCGACAATTGCAAATTGAGATTTAATTTTGAAGGACAAATACTGACAGCTGATCTAAAGGGAGGTCGTACTTGCTGAAATGAAAAAAATTACTAATAGAATGAAGAATTTGGTATTAATGAAATTTTTGATGTTAATAAGCAAGGAAATTATCGCTTTTAATGCGGTTTGAAAACGGACAACCTATATCATGCCTTTTATCTTTCAATATAAACTTCAATCCGTTTTATTTCTCTATAAACCTCCTTGTTTGATCGTTTCAACTCCAAATAAAAGGCGTAGGTGATCCCTAATGTACTTTCCTTTTCAACTGAAAAGCGACATAGTAATGTATACAACAGCAAATGTTGAAAAGGTGCCAGGTGCTTTGACAGAAATTGCATAATTTGCAACCAATTTTCTGCGAAGATTGATCAGGCTTTCCACAAGACCACCCTGACGCTGACTCAAAAACCAAACCTCATAAAAAAAATTAAAAAAAAACAACGTTGAACCAAGATTATATCTTGTTACCCAAATTTTCAAAACATTCAGTTTTCCTTGTTTTCATCTCTGAAGTTTTCAACTGAGAAGAAAGCGGTGTTCTTCTTATCTCAACCTGAGAACTAAATTTGTCTTCATTAAATATTCTTAGTTGTCCTCAATTTCCCTTCTTGTCTCACAACCTGGTCGTAAAAAAAAATATGAAAATGTCGAAAATCCTCGCGAGAATATAAAATAATTTGTGCGGGAAAAACATAAAAACGAGTTTTTGTTATCTTATTTTACTTTAAATATTTTTTTCCCGTAATTAACATAGACGACACTTAGTGCAGCTGGTAAATTTCGCAAGACAAAACAGTTTTCCTCGAAGTTGTCTTTCTTAATGTGTGATTGTTGTAGCGATATCTGTGAAGTGAGATCCAAATCTTTCCTGATAGCAGTCTCTCCGGCGCTGGTTTGCACCTAAAATGTCATTGTCTGACCGATGGAAAGTTTGAAAAGAAATATGCTTTTTTCCATTTCGATTAAAGTTGGTTACTCCCTGCAAGACTCTTTCGTGTCTTGTGAATCGTTATTGAAAGCCGTCCTCTGTAAAATATTCAAAGCGTTGACAGTGATATTTTCAGTTGATGACAGTTAATGTTTTATTCAATACCAACAGGAGTTCCCTGAAACCTTGCTGTATTAGCATAATGCTTGAAATAGGCGGACTTGTTTTGTTTGCGATATATTTCTCGTATCATTTAAAAAAATACCCCCTTGACATTCACTCGAAGACGACAATGTCGAAAGGAAAAGATCGCTAGGGTTATGTGAAATCGGATACGACGGTTTCATAACCCGAAAAGTTGGCCGGAAAGTCTTTTTTTGTTTTTAAGCAGCCAGGGAAAAGATGCGATGAATGAATTGAACTTCGGGTCTTACTTAGCGATGGTGACGTCACCTTTGTCAAAAATTAAAATGCGAGAGGAACAATAAAAGCCACCAAATAAGAGTGACAGCTGGTTAAACTCAAACCGCATAAAGACTTTCCTTCTGAAAATCTCCTTGAAGACGGGGATTTTCTTATAGTTAATTTAATAGAAGTTTCCATATAAAAATTCTCACCGGATAACACCAGAGTCAAATTCAAGCAAAGGACTATCCATTATTGGTGGAACGGACTTTCGCTTCAGTGTCCGTCCATCCGACGCGCTAGTGTTGGGGCACCGTTGCCTAGAAGCCAGGACAAAACTAGAGATGTGTAAATTTGAAGACAACGTTTTGAAGGCGATCAGGAAAGCGAAACCGGAGAATGGAAACTACCGCTCAGTTTTCTATTCCCCCAGGGCTAACTGATCTACTCGAGGAATTTGTCGTCAAGTGCATTCAGGAGAATCCAAGCGATTTAGTCGAGTTCGCCGCTGATTACTTCGACATGCTGCGCCTTGGAAGAAAGAAGAAAGAAAGCAAAGCCGGAAAAGAATCGGCCGCATCAAAACCCGAAAAAAAAGAAACTGTAGAGGATAAGGAAGAAGTGCAAGAGCCGCCGAAGATCCCTGCTCGTGGAAGACGCAGAGCCGTCGCAGCTGAAGCGTACAACCCTAATGAAAACGACACGGAGGTGAAATGTGTAGTTCACCCAAAAACAGATGAACAATTACAGCGCTTGAAAAAATCGGTCGAGAACATTTTGCTTTTCAAGTCGTGCGACCGAGACCAGCTTAAAGAAATTCTAAACGCTATGTTCGAGCGAAAGGTGAGCCCCGAAGACGAAATTATTCGGCAAGGAGCCGATGGAGACAATTTCTATGTAATTGATAATGGCGTCTTTGATGTTTTTATAGAGAAGGACGGCAAGGAACTGAAGGTTCATACTTTTAAAGATGAGGGCAGCTTTGGCGAGCTTGCGCTCATGTACAACTGCCCCAGAAATGCTACCATTATAGCTAAATCTGAAGGAAGCATTTGGGCTCTCGATCAATCCACCTTTCGGCGAATAGTCGTTGGAGCTGCAGCTAGAAGGCGACAAATGTACGAGGCCCTTCTCGAGAACGTCCCCATGTTAAAGGAACTACAGGCTTACGAGAGAATGAATTTGGCCGACGCTTTGGAAACAAAAATCTTTGACGATGGCCAGTGTATCATTCGACAGAATGACGAGGCAGATTGTATGTATTTTATCGAGGCCGGCACGGTTCGCGTCACGGTATCAGATAAAGAAATCTCTCGGCTGACAAAAGGAGCTTACTTCGGAGAGGTCGCGCTGGTGACGAAGAATCCGCGATCCGCCTCGGTTTTCGCAGAGGGAGAAGCAAAGTGCGCGGTTTTGAATGTAGATGCGTTTGAGAGGCTTCTAGGACCGTGTATGGACATCATGAAACGAAACATTACACACTACGAGGAACAACGCAAAGCTTTAGGCTTAGAATAATGGCTTGATGAACCGTAACACCTGCTCCAGTGACTAGTAGTTTAAAAGCGAAAATTTTAGTTTACAAGCGCACAAAACCGAACTTGGATTAGCGTTTGGCGCAGTATTTAGCTCGCTGTTTATAAATGAAATTATCCTAAACCATTTCTTTAGTTTCGAAACTGAAATTTTGGGAAACATGAAATTGCCAAATGTGATGAGTTTTTTGAGGATAAACCGCTCACCAGGGTGTTGTAATTATGCATGCAAGTTGCGGTAATTTTGCAGTTTTAGTGCCAGAACTGGTTGTTTTTATCTTGCGTGTTGTGTTATTATTGCTGTGTTCGGTTGTTCTGATTGTTCGTGTTTTGAACAGATCAGGTTTCCTGTTTCCAGTGAACTTGGCGTTTCGCTTCCTCAGTAAAATATATTATTCGGAACTCGGCAATGAAGTCGCGCTGACTTCTCCATGCGAAAATTAGATGCATATACAAAATTAAGATGGAGACGTGCTCATCGAATTAACGAGCAAATCCTGTCGATTCAATATGGCAAAGGTGGTTTCGCTTTCGTCTGAAAATCTGTTAAATCTATCTGGCTCGCAACGGATGACCTTTTGGGCAGCACTGCCTGTTTTTTAAAATAACCGCAGATTAAAAGAACACTTCACCATGACAAAATAGATAGCTTAAAACGTGTATTTAGTGTGTTTAAAATGCAAGATGGCCACCATATACTGAACCAAATTGCAATTTATCTACGTTCTTTGTACACAACTTGAAACGATCCATCCTTTGACTGAATGAGTTCCACGCTGCCAAATAATGGAACAGTTGTTGATTGAAATTGTATATCAATCCTTTTAAACCGCGTAATTAGAATATTCATGTCTGGCTTTTATTCAAATTACTCGGACCGAACCTTCTATTTCTAAGTAAAAGGAATTAGGGACTAGTTTTAATAGAATAGTTGTTTTGATTGATTGAGTGACTTAACCAAAATTATAAGAAGAAGTTATTTGCTTTTCTCTTACGAGAAATGTGTATGTCGTTCAAAGTTTTATTAAACCACTGTTTTATCCATCGGCGATCGTACCTGTTGTTTTTCTTGTTTATCTTTTTATCATAATGCTTCATAATGCTCTTTCCTGTCGCCTTGTCTCATCTTAAACTCTAAATGGATTAATCCTTTTCAAAAATTTGTAACCAGAGAAACGGAATCGTTGACGACGGTTATTTCCTTTTAAGTAATTTCTGTTTTCTTTCTACTGAGTAATAAAAAAATTTTCCCTTTAATTGGAATTGAGTAACAAAAGAAATAAATGTAACGGTGAACATTTTTGTATTGTTTTACTTCAGCCATCTTCCCCTTTTTCAATGTCTTTAATTCTGTTGTATTCTAATTTGGTTATTCACTTATTTATTCAGTTTTTCATTTTCCCCTAAGACTGTAAATAAAGGTCTTATATAATTAAATGAAAGGCATTTTCTTTTGACAAATAATTAGTTTTTATAAAAAAAAATTCTCACAGTGAGTATTAATATTTCAATAAGTAAACGTTTCACGTTGGAAAAAAGAGAGAACAAAATTCGTGGGTAACAAATTAATCTAGGTCATGCTCTAACTCACCAACGAGTTCTCGATTGACAGAACTCCTCACAAGACTCTGATGATGATTTCCGCCTAGACTGTCGATACGTCAGTCGCCACTAACATCAGTAGTCTTTCTCAGGACTAACCTCACTCGAACGATCAGACTTCACGGTCAAATGTTTACTTTAAGTTCAAACCATTTACTGTAAAGCAAGTTCTCTGTGGCTCAGTTGTAGAGCTCGGCACCGTGGTCCAACGTTTGCAAGAAACGAAAAACGTCCTTCTTTATTTTATGACCCCCATAAAAATTTTATATACGTAGTTACCGTTTGTTGGAACGGTTGAGACCAGGGCATTCAAATTTTTGACGACCTGACTCGAGATATTGGCAGATGAAGTGGGGGTTTTCAAAAAACACTAACGTATTTGAGACATGACGTGTGACCTATCCATCTTTTGCAAGCCCAGCCCATTAAGTCACTTGATGTTCGATTTCTAGAGGTGATTAAGTTTAGTGAGATTTGTTATCAGGGAGCTTATTATCTGAAGCGAAAATCAAGAATAGGCGGGTAAACTGAAAGGGCGCTCAAATGGCAATAAAGATACAAGTATAGGGCAGGTGGCTTCTATTTTGACCAGCGCGAAGCAAAGTTCAATTTACTTTGCGGGAATATTGTCCCCGTTGTTGCTGTTGCTCTAATCACTTTTTTGGGGCAGGGAGTGGGCAAACGTATCAGTATAACACACCTGAAATGATTGAAAGATTAGCGGCGACTCATATTAAGGAACCTAAAGTGTCTTGGCGGTTTGTAACAACTCTCGAAATGAGTTTTCCTCATGCCTCTCGCGCATCTCCCTAAAAATTTACGATTGCACCAATTTTCCTTCAAACAAGATAAAGTGGCAAGGAAGGTGTCGGACTAAGAAGTTAAGATTCAAAGAAAGTCGCAAATATTTCTTCGTCTCATTGTGACCCAAGTCATATTTTCCTTTCTTGTTGGTTGGTTTTTACCGTCATTCAAAGGAATAGAATGCGTCATTATTATTGCTGAGTATTTATTCCTTAGAATATCCTTTACTACTATTATAGATAACGTATATTCAAGCCAAGAAAAATTGGATTGCTATCTATTGGCTTTTTTTGGCCTTTCTCAAAAAGCCTTCTTTACTTTCTTTATTTCATTCTTTTCCTTTTTCTTTTTTAAATTCAAATGGCGTAATCTTCTTCTTTCGGCCATTCAAGACGTCTGAAAAATGTCCTGTCTATGAATAGCAATTAGCGTCTGTCATTATCTGTGTTGACGTGTCTCCTGTTTCTGTTGTATCTGATAACGCTCGTATGGCAGGATATGTGACAAGTTCTTTGACAACAGCAGATAAGATATCTGTAATTCACTATTAGACAAATTATTGGTACAAACTAAGAACTGCGTCTCGAAAGTAATTCAGGATTGCAACAATTACATTTGCTTTCATCACTTTGTCTGATCCATCGTCAGGAAAATACACTACCCTTAAACTGAACGAATCGCGACTTGACACTCAAGTATTCCTGTGCTTCAGTTCAGGTGGGTTGGGACTTTACTCATCCCTGGCTCTTTGTAATACTTGGCTTTATTACCGTCATCCATTTTGAAATCACTGGCTCTCATTGGTGCGATATATTCACGAATGGCACCATTTTCTCCACTAAATTGCATCTTTTTCCAAACTATTGATGATAATTAACAAGAACAAACACTTATTTAAAGAAACCTATCAAATTGCAAATAAAGCTAAAAACAACTTTTGCAACTTTCTTCCAATCAACTCACTGCTGGTTCAACAAAACATTTGCACAGGCTATGAACATCGTGTATATGAGCGACTGAATTTTGCGATTTCATTATGAAAGTAATTATAAGTGTGATTTTGGTCTGAAATCACGCATATGATTTCAGATCAAATTGCACTCCACTCAGTTTCAGTTACCATTTTTAATTTTCATTGGCTGTTGTCACCTGACCCGGGCCACAGTGGGAAGTGGGGGAGTGGGAGAGAGTATTATCATCAATGTGCTTGTCTTTTCTCTCCTTCCCGCCTTAACCCTCCTTATCCCATTTTTTTTCTTTATTTGACGACCAAGCTAAAGATTGCCATTCCTTTCACTCTGTTTTTGCACATGGTACTGCTGACATTACTGATCTTAGCAATGTGCTACTCTCTTGTTATGCGTGAACCCAGTCGAGAGAACATGATCTTATGTTCTCTCGACTCAGTGTATGATGGCCCAAGTCTTCAATGAGTTCTTTGTTGCTAAGTTTGTAGAGCTTTTATACGGAAAATCTGAACTGGTTAGGACTCAATTCCTGAAGGAGGGTACTCAAATATTTTCTTTGCTCATTGCAGATCCTTTGCACTGTGCGACGCGCTTCTCATCCACAGATTCTTTGTGGATCAGTTGACAGAACATCCGAGTATAAAATCGGAACTGGCTGGAGTTTGATTCCAAGTGGGAGATGCATAATTTTGTTTGCCATGCCAGCGACTAGTCTTGAACTTTTTTTTCTAAGGAAGAACTTTGTTGACTTGTGAAGCAGTGGTAGTTTGTTGATGGGGTTGGTGATACAAAGATAACAATTCTATTAACTGGACAGCCTTGTTTACAAAAATGAGTACACTGTATCATTGGGTGGTGTTTGCATAAACCACTCATGGTTAGCAAGAGAGGATGTTTACCATGGCGTTGTGGTGTGGCCATTTTTTATCGTCGTTCGGATCTTCTGCACTGCGTCATTTGGTGTTCTGGCATCATCCACAAGAGTAACAACGTTCCATCGGGACATTTTTGTTCAATTTTTCCTAATCATTTGCCGGTTAACTCTGCAACTAATGTTTAAATCTCAAGGCATTTGAAAAATTGTTCTGCAGTTGTGAGTTAATCACTGAGAGCGATGAGCGTAGATAGTGTGAGTGTCTGTCAACTTCAACTTGCAAAATTCTTGTGATAGTGAAATAATCTTTGGTGTGATTGTTTTGAGGATTACGAATTTCCTCTTTGTCCCACGCTCGTAAAAAATGTTAAAATCTTTTGTTAAAGTTCCTTTATGGTTTTGTATTTATCTGTTAGCGTCAATCGGTCCTTTCTTTGCGTTTTTCGCTACATTTTTAACGAAATCCACGCTCCATATTTGCGTCAATAATTGATTTTTCTTTGCGAGCAGAACCATAGGGAGGTCAATTATTGATGTATTGTGAAATGATGAAAATTTTAACATGCGCAAACTCACATACCATGCATTTTTAGGTTCAAATTATGAGGCTGGAAATTACTTCGCTTGAGCTTTACTGCCGCTGAATCAATCCCTAATTTTTTTTACGTTCCTCGTCATTTTTACCTTGGTTTTTTTAGAATGGGTAAGCTTATGGGTATGTTTTTCTTCGTGGCATGTTGGACTTTTTCCTCCGGGAGGACGATTCGCGACGTCAAAATAGGTTTGTGACTTTTATTTTTTCTGTTTAGTAATTAAATCTGTTTCGTAAAGGGAATGTGACAAAAAACAGAACTTTTGTAAGTAAGTGAAAGTGGGTAAGGGTTGTTTAAAAAAACGAAAGGAAGCAAGTGACATGGAAACAATTATAGGAAATACGAAATATGAACCAAAACCAAGGGGAAAGTAAAAAGGAAAGACGTTATTTTTGGCTTCATTTTCATATTCTGTGAGTGCATGCGCGATTCATTTACTGTTTTGTCTCTCGGATGAACCACTGATGTTGAAAATTTAGAAGGGTACTTTTGAAATAGTTACATCAGATCTGCTCATGTCGCAAACACAAGTTGCTGAACAATAGGTTTTGAGCCGTTTGTTTCCTTCCTTAGTTGGACTAAGTCTTTATTCAGTAGTGAGCTTTGCATCCCATTTAATGCTTAGTAACTATAAAGTCAAATGAAGTGCTTTTTGTCATATGTTACAGACTTCAAACACCATTTCTGAAGAGACATATTTAGCATCAGTTTCGTTCCTCGAGTATATATGTATCTCTGATAATCGAGTACATTGAATGGGAGACTTTAAACTTAGGATGTGTATAACTTATACGTATCTTTGAGTATCTTTCTCTACGAGTGAAACATCGCAGGGATGAATCAATCAAATAAAATAAAAAAGTGACATTGGTAGTGATAATTATATTTAACAGTCGGTGCTTTGCTAAGAAGATTGCAATTTGGGAGGTGGCTGGATCAATTGATAATATCAAAAGAGATCGATACTGCACCTTGATGGTTATTCACAGGGATTTTGTTCGCGATTCCTACGCTAGTTCTTGAGAATTATGCAATTCTGTTGGAAACCTAGTTATCATATATGGACACAGACGTCTTCTATTTTCTTTAACACGAAAGAAGATAAAGAAAGCAAATTTAATCACAGGGTGAAGATGACCTTCTCAGTTACCACTTAGACTAAAAGCTAAAGAAAAAGAACATGCGATAAAGTCAAACGCGAAGAGAGAGTAAAGTTCTTTTGTTTGGCTCCACGATTGCGCTTCACGCTCTCATTAATTATCGCCTTAACTTTTCACCACCTTCTCCTCCCCTCCAGGTGTGTTACACCGTAGGGAGACAGCCAGCCTTCATCATGTCCTTGAATATGTCTTCGAAAGCATTCTTCCCAGGAAACTTATGTTAGAAAACATAACGTTTACTTTAATCTATGAACAAGTTGATGGAAAAGATCTTCTCTCAAGCGGTAAGTTGTTGTTGGAATTGATTCTTCAACAATTAAAATCAGTTGTGAGTCGATAAATTATGTCACAAGTTAGGTAAGAGCCTATTTAAGAGTCATCTCTCTTAAATAAAACCTTCGAGAAATCTGACAAACTTTTTCAACTTAGCTGTTCCTCTTAGTTGGAGTTAACTTGAAATAAAGTGGATGAGGTACAGTGCTTTGTTTACATGTACTTCTCATAATATGAGGTAAATCCATAAATACGATCTGCCAAGCTTATGCTCGCACGATTTGCCCTTTCCGGCGAGTGCTAGACTTCAAAGAAAAAAAAAACGCAATTTTTTTGAGTAAGCTAATCATTAATGAAATGGTGTGTCACAAATATTCGCAGTGCAGTTTAACCATGCACCCCATAACGTCAGTATGGGTATCTTCCATACCGTTCCCTACACATTTCCTAAAGCGCTAACTTTAGGAATTGTATATATGTCTGTTTAATTAATGATCAAAGTTCGTTTTAGCCCCAGATGCATTTGTACCCTTGTCTCGTAATTGTCCACAAACTTTAAATTGTTCTTGTCATATGTTTGTAGATGTCCTATCGTCTCTGTCTCAAGTGATAGCCATCATCGACTTGGCGAGCGAGGATAAGAAGGCCGCAACTCTCAGTTCTATTTTACATGTACCGCTGATGATGATAGATTCCATTTCAGAAAATTCGGCGAACGCTTCTGTCATGTCGATCAGACCTCCCTATCACGTTGTTATGCAAGCTCTGTTCGATGTTATGGACTTCTTCAATTTTTCCAGGATAGCGGTGGTCTATGACGGTACAGCTGTTTGATGAATATTTTAATGAATCGTCTCATACGTATATAGCCGTGGTTAGAACTCTCGCGAGGATCGATAGCCTACATGTCAACTAACGTGGCCCAAAATCCAAAACCTAGCATCATGTGAGACTTTTCCTTATTTTTACCACGTATGAATTTATTTTTCTATCTTTGTAATGCGCTTAGAACAGGACTGGATAAGCGCTATATAAGTAGTTATTATTATTATTATTATTATTATTATTATTATTATTATTCCTGATTTCTGTCTCTCCGAAGATTGTTTCTGGTGGCAAGTTTTTTATCCTTTATAAAAATTGGCGCCCAAAGTAATCGAAATCTCAGCTTAAGAGAAAGTTTAGTCGGCGAGAAGGGACTCAGGATCACTTTGATTTTGCTGTACTTCCCTCTGTGATTGGTCGAAAACTCGCTGCACTAAGTCAACCAATCAAAAACTAATTGCAATGATCTTTCATTGGCTCTTTGTTATATTTTTGCTTGTTCTGATTGGCCATTATAATTGATTTTTATGGTTTTGATTTTAAGAAACTTAATCGAGATGGGCTGCATAACCAGGGTATTGGCTGTTTTAAATACATCCATTTTTGCTCCTCTCTTTTTAGCCCGCCGAGTCAGAGAGGCATCCTATTTCTACGCCAAAGCTAAACGATGGCCACGATTTAACATCAAAATGATACCAGAACTAATTTTGAATGACAGAGAACAGTTACACAGCTCTCTGACTGAGTTGTTCAGGTCACGCATCAAAGAAATAATCTTATTATGTGATCAGAGGGACCTGTATCACATTATGAATGAGGTAACTTGTTTATTTACATCTTTGTTTTCATTTCTTAGTCACTTAGTTCCACTTTTTCCATATTTTTTTCAACTCTAACAATTAATAAATCGACGTTGTAGGCGCTATACGTTGGAATTAATGACAAAGACTACCGCTGGATAACACCTGACTTGGTAATGTATTTACTTCGCGAGAACCTCTAGCACGCTTAACCCCCCACGTGCGTTTCTTATTTCATTTTTGCCTCCTTAGTTTTGTCTCTTTTGGTAAAATGATCTTTGCAATCTTTTGTAAAATTTAAAGAAAGTTTTCTACGCTCTAAATACGAGGCGAGATATTGACATTTTTTAAGTAAAGATATCCATAGCTGATATCACTTACATGGAAGATTTTCACTCTTTCATCACTTTTCTACTTGTTCTTGATTACCAAGAAATCGTTGGGCGAGAATATGGCTGCTATCACATTACAACTTAAGTGGTTTGTCTTCTGCTAGTTGGGGTTTTCATAATTTCGTGAATTATTTGTTCGTGATTTGTTGCGTGACTGCTTGTAATCGAGCCAGGGTTAGTAACCAACTTACACTAGCATCCAATGCTTATTTTTCGACTTGTTTATGGCCGGAAGCCAAAACTGTGAGACGTATTTATTGGCCACGATTAATGATATGTCCATGTGTAATATCGTCCGACTGTCTTTTTGCGGCAACCTGTAGCTACGCCCTAGATAGACTACTACTTGTAAGTTTAAGGTCAGCAGCATTCTCTCTTTACAGGAGGTGGCTGGAGCAGGTCAAACTTACAATCATACATATCCCTCGTTTCTTGGTATGGTGGGACTCAGGCTCCATATTGTTAACGAGACGTTAATCAGAAACTTGAAGAGTCGTGCAACCGGTGGAAAAGGAGCCGAATTCTCTCTGGTGAGAAAGCAGTTGCATTTTTGGACGTTGTGTGGTAATTATAATAATGATGATAATGGGACTCTATTTACGGTTGGTAACACTAAACAGTTACAGAAAGATAAAATTGTGACCCCGCCTCTTAATTATAGAAATTAAACACGGTTTCAACACAAAGTGTTAAAAAAAACCCAACTGGCACTAAGGAGGCAGACCAGTTGGCTATGAGAGTGCAGTCAAGGAGTTGAACACAAGATAAGCGAGAACAAATCTAGCGAGTAGCAGCACTGCCTCCTCCTGTCGTTGCACGTTCCAACAAAATGTGGTCTGATAACGAAATGGCCTGTTGATTGTGTGTGGTCATGTCCTGCTGCACAGTGATCATGCCATATTGTACCGAGCTGCCGTCGCACGTGCTGTTGTGCCGTTCAACGTTGTGCTGTACTGTGCTGTTTCGCGTATTATTTTGTCTTGTTATATTGTGCCTTGCTATGCCATCGCGCTTTTTTGCGCTGTATTGCGGCGGTTCGCGTCCCATCCTATTTATCTATGTTGTGTCGCTTTTTTTGTGTCGTTTCGTGTATAGCTCCTCGTTGAAACGAGCTGTATCGTCAAAACAATTGTTGTTAATGTTTATTTATGTGTATTCCTCTGTTTGTCACTCTATACTGTGTTCTTGAAGCTGGCGAAAATATGTCTGTGAGAAAAATGCCTACTTTTCAGGTCTCTCAAAGGGACGTTGGGTCGATATTTCTAACATCGCACAACACGTGACAGACCATTTAACTATATTTGTACACTAGCTTATGAATAGGTGTGAAAGTAAGGGTAATTTTAGCTTAAAACATATACGATACTGGTCACATTTGACATCTTTTGCCCAAAGCCCGTGTATGCAGCTGTACATGACGTAGCGCTTGTGGTAGGGACGGCAGTGGTGAATTTATTCAACACCGATCCTAGGATAACAAGGATATTATCACGTTTAGACAATGATAAATGCGCTTTTCGGAGCAAATCAAGTAAACGCAGGAGATTGGGATTGAGACTGCTCAAGCAGATTAGGAAGGTAATGATAAATTTTCTTTTGAAAAATGTTTTTATACGGTGAATGACACAGGCATACTCGGAGATAAGAACTCCGAGTACTCCCACTGAGTCGTACCGACGACCTCCCGACTAGTACTTGAACCACTATGAGTCGTACCGACGACCTTCCGACACCCTGCGACCAGTACTTGAACCACTAGGAGTCGTACCTACTACCTTCCGACTAATACTTGGACGCTCTACCATTGAGCTATACGAGACTAGTGGCAAGCTAAGTCTTTCAATAGGGTCCATGGTGAAAAACTCCATGCATACTGCTAAGATGGGAATGCCGATACGTGATGCTTTTGCGCAATAATAATAAATTTTAAGCCTGGCGCTTTAAATGAAAGATTGCAAATGATAAATGTTCTTCTCGGCAAGAAAAAAAAAGAGCTCTCAGAATTTACCGTGGTCAACAGTTATTAAGTTTCGTCACATTATGTTCAAAGGTGAAACTTTTCCACGGAGAGGGTCTGACTGGCGAGATACAATTCAAACTTCGTACGGGTGAACGAAGAGTACATGATGGCCTGGACATTGTGAACATTGTTCAAAACAGAACCAAAAAGGTTTGTGAGTAAATTACAGTACATAAAGAGTAATGCAAGCTTGTTCGATCACTGACCAACCTCTCATGATTATCATATCAGTGAAAGCAAGAGAGACCTTACGACTCTGAGAGTGAATTTCAGCATATGTTTGTATGACTAATTCGCACATTCTCTCGTTTGTTTTCACTAGCTCGGCTCTTGGCAACCTGAACCTGAAAGGATAGATCACCGTGTGTCTGTGAATAACGAACACCCTGAGTGGGTGGGAGATTTCGCACACTTTGTCCAGTGCAACAATCCGGGGAACAACCTGCACTACGAACCAGAACCGATCCCAGTGCTAAAAGTTATAACAGTGTTGGTGAGAATACTCTGTGATTTTAATCCTTTAATTCCTAGAAGTGATTAACGTGTTTCCAGCATGTAGTTGTGGAAGAAATTGCAAACATATCCGCTTCATATGAAATCACACTCTGAATATCAAATTTTGTAGAAATGGACGGTAACAGGAAAGGAGAATTATGAACCAGATCTTTAGGGCCAATGGATTAAGTAACCTACATATGATGTACACAGGTGTAAACCTTCATGAGGGCTATGATACACAAGAAGGTTCGGATCAAAGTCGGTATTTGAGCAACTGCACATCTACCCCTGCCCTAGCTTTCTATCAGCTGACGTTTCGTTAGGTTAGTGGTGGAGTAGGTGCGCAGCTGCGTAGATACTGACATATATCCGTAGGTTTCATTGATAATACCTCTCTGGCAAAAATCAAACTTCCTCCCGTTGCACCTGGCAGCTGGGCGTCCAGTAAAGTTGATATTAACCCTTTAAACCCAAGGAATGACCAGGATCTAATTTCTCCTTACAGTAATAATGCTGAATCATTTACTATGACCATGAGAATAAAGGAAATGATCGCAATCCTAAAAAGCCTTGACTATTAAATGAATTCTCCTTGTCACTGCCAAAGGAAATGTACGGAGAAGAGTACAGAGAATATAGATACTGATGTTCAGGTGTAAAGGGTTGATACAAAAAAGCTTAAATTAACAATTGTTTCATACGTCAGCGTGCGTTCATCAAGATATGAAGCACGCAGGAAGTTTGGAGAGCACGAAAGATGCGTAAGAGTTGCTCGAGGCGTAGCCGAGAGCAACTCTAGCTTCTTGAGTGCTCTCCAAACTTCCTGCGTGCTTCATATCTCGATGAACGTCCAGCTGACGTATGAACCAAATGTTTTATAACATTTTCAACCCGATGGAAAATTTTTTTTAGAGCTAGGAGAAGCTAGAGCTAGAAGAAGCTAGAGTTGCTATCGGCTACGCCTCGAGCAACTCTTACGCATCTTTTGTGCTCTCCAAACTTCCTGCGTGCTTCATATCTCGATGAACGCACAGCTGACGTATGAACCAATTGTTTTATATCATTTTCAACCCGATGGAAAATTTTTTTTCTCGAGGGATTTGTTTGCTGACGTAATGAGCGTGCACAATAGGAATATGAAGCACGCTCGCGCAATTGAATTTGATTAGATAAATTTACCAGCTATGTTATAAAGTGCCTTTGAGTCTCTCACTGTTATTTCGTGTACAATTCAAAAGCCAAAAAGGAGGCAGTTCCACTGATACGGAATGCCTTGCATGCACTAGCTGCACCCATTATAATCAACTATATCCTTCGACAGTTTTCCAATGTATTCAAAAGGTTTTGGAAATAAGTGTAGCGAGCATTAAATGAGAAATTATTTCTAGAGGTCAAAACAGAGCCATCATCGCTGGGTTTTTTCTGTAGGCAACCGCCACTTCCCTCCAATCAACTTGGTCCAAGGCATGCTATGTTATTTTTCTGGAGCTATTCTTGTCTCGGTGGTTACTGGTTATTTAGAAACGCGCTACGCCGCAGCATTCTGATTCATTTTAGTGTAACAGTGTTTCGCGTCTAAATAGAGTAAATCTTTGAAATAATAGTGAGCTAGGATGGAAAAACACCAGGGGAGAGAGGAAATGAAAGGGTGACGATGGCGAAGGTTAGCAGGGACTGCACATGAAAAACACGTAAATGAAGGTCAATTTTTTTAAAGATGAACTAGTCATCCATTGTCATCATAGATTCAGTCATTGAATCCTTTGTTTCTCTCAGGAACCTCCATTTGTCGAGAAGGTGAATGAGTCCACGCCATTACCAGATGGGATCATACCTAAAAACCAGCTTCAGGGTTTCTGTATCGATCTGATTGAAGAAATATCCAAGAAGGCAAACTTCGACTATGAGATTTATCTGGATAATAGCTACAAAGGGATGGTGGACGCGTTGAAGTCTCAGGTAGCAATTTTTTCGTTGACTGTCGAAGCTAATCGGGAACTGCATCAGTTTTGCCTCGCTTTGCGTTGTTATAAAAATACTATAGGAAGAGACTCTCCTCAACCTCTATCAAAATTAGGGCAAATTTTCAATTGAGTTATTCGGGATTGCTTAGTTTTTGCTTTACTTCGCTCTGTAATTGGTCCAGAAAACTTGCACCACTCTTAACCAATCACATGAAAAACTGAAATCACTCACGACTTGGTAGCTTGCGTTTTCCTGCTTTTTAGTCAGTTTGGTCGTTTTTACTTTAAAAAATTTCATTGGCTCTTAAAGGCATTTTCTTTTCTTCGGATTGGCTGTTGTGATTGCTTTGGTTTGGATTTTACAAAACTCAATCGAAAGGCGCTTTACCGACTCGGTGTAGATATGTTGCCTAACTGCATGCGAACTGAACCGATTATTTTTTCATGAACAGTATAAATTCTTTCATTTATTAAGTCAATAGCTTCTATGCGTCTATTAACAGCAGAGGTCTTCTTATTTTTCATTGCACTCTTGCAAGATGTGAGTAGTTTTTAATACTGGGTATGATAGCAGGGATCATGAAGTTCATTATCCATGATCTGGCATTATCTCACATTATCTTATGAAAAGCCGACTAAGATGTTTTCACCAAGTGGCAAAATGCAACTCCTCGCCATTTGCTATAGCCGTTTTTGCGTTAAAAGTTAAAATATTTGCTTTGGCTTTGAACCAATGAGTTTTATAGGACTTTTTCGTTTGTTATTGCCGTAAATGTCATTATTTAAGTTCATTTGGCTTGCGCAATCGAATTTGGTGCCAAACGATTACCTAACACTTCTTGCCCTGAATAATTTGCTTTGCCATTGTTTATCCTCTTTCAGAAAAAGGACCTTGCTCTTGCTCCAATCACAATAACTGCAGAGCGTGAATTGATCATCGACTTCAGCAAACCGTTTATGGACTTTGGTATGAGTCTGATCATGCGCAAACCTGGAGAGCCTCCGATCAATATATTCGCTTTTCTTCTGCCTTTCACCAACAATCTGTGGCTCTCTACGATTGTAGTGGTAAGGCTTTAGAATTGTACGGTACCATTTTACGACGGGAATTTTAATTTCCATCATTTTGAATGTTCTAGGTGCGGGAGATTTTAACATACCAAGGATCAAATCACTGGGAGTACCTCGGGTTTGAAGATCTAAGATCAAATTTCAATGACTCATGAAAATTATCACTTGCATGATTTATTTGAGGTCTGAGATTTCCAGTGCTGTTGTTGGTTTAAGATACCGGAGTCACCAGGGGCTCGAGATATCTACAATGAAAGGCAAAAATAGTTGGCGCCCTTCCTCTTACTCGATGATTTATAATCCCCTACTCATCATACCAAACAGAAATCTCGTAATACGATACTGAATAAGTCCCCCCCCCTTTTCTTCCCAGTCAATGTTGCCTGAAATTAGCGAGGTTTTTGTTGACCCCAGGCAACATTTAAAAGGGGGAGAGGAGGGAGATAGATGAAAGTTGTGGCAAAAATTCAAAAAGTAGTAGAGTTTGCCAAGACTTTTGCCACTCATTGTGGGTTCTAATTACGGAGATCTACCGGGTGGAAGATGATGGAGACTTGAGATATCTGATGCACCATGCTTACCGGGTATAACTTGGGTTTAATACATCGAGATTGATAAAATTCAGAGAACAGGGATACACTGGGTTTAAGATATCAATACATCGGAGCTAGAATTACAGTGATGCGCACGGCATACCAGGTGTCTTTTAATTTCAATGTAGAGCTTTGCCTTACAATTGCGAGGGAATAGTACATCCCTGTTAGCAAATGGTAAACTTATCAATTGTTTCTGTTCGCAACGTCGCACGGAAACGGCTGATCATGATGAAATTTTCATAAATTCACGGCACAAAACGTTTTCGAACGTATGCGCGCCTGTTTGTCTTAACCACTATGCGTTTGGCTCTCTTGATGTGTGCACCAGTTTTTTGTTTCAGCTACGACACTTTTTTCAAACATCACTAGAATGTAGTAACTTTGTTTTGCCAAATGAAACTTATTTTTGAAGGTTTTGTTCATCACCGGAATGATGTGTGTCATGGACTATTTGAGCCCGTTTGGTTACCGCGCTCGAGCTCGTGATTCAGACGAGGAGCCTGGAAATGAGTTCAACCTGTTGAACAGCTTGTGGTTTGCTACAGCTTCCGTTCTACAGCAGGGTCCCGATAACACTCCTCTATCTCCCTCTGGTCGTTTGCTAGCTTCCTCCTTTTGGTTTTTTATATTAATAATGATAACAACCTACACGGCAAACCTGGCTGCCTTCTTCACAAGTACGTTCGACGAAATAGAGATATTTATTTTATTACGTCGAAAAATGCTGCTATTCTTTAGATCGAGATTTCAAAATTAATAAGTTTAAATTTCCTTTTCCTTTTCCTTTTCCAGTTAAACGAGAAGTGCAAACTATCAATTCCCTGAAAGAACTGGAAAGTCAAAACCAAACCACATACGGAGTCCTCAGAACCGGCTCCGTGCAGAAATTCTTCCAGAATTCAGCAAATCCTATTCACATGAGAATGTTCTCTTTTATGAGAAGTCAGCAAACTTTCGTCAACTCTACTGCTAATGGGGTGAAAAAAGCGAGGGCAGAAAACTACGCTTACATAACAGAATATCCCTACTTGGCATACTACAATCAACAGAAGCCATGCAACACGAGGTTACTGGACAACCTACTTCAAGCTAAAGGTTATGGAATTGGGCTGCAGCAAAACTCACCACACACAAATAAGATTTCTGTTGAGATCTTAGAGGTGGGAGACTCATCTTTTTCGGTTATCTGACAACACATGTCAAGTTACTTTTAGATTGAGAATCCAGGAAGTTGTACATGATCCACTGAAAATTTTTCTCTTATATACAGCAATGCTAACTGCTATAAACACTGTTGCAGTGTAATGCTTTAGTCCAAGTTTAAAGTCAAACTTTCATGATCATTAGTCTTATTTTCTTACAGCTACGAGAAAATGGCTTCATTGAGAAGACACGGCGAAAGTGGTGGGACGAGCGTAGTCAATGTCCAAAACCATCTAAGTCCAAAACTGGGAAAATACATAGTCTTGACGTCGATAACATGGCTGGAGTGTTCTTAATCTTACTCAGTGGTGTTATCCTCTCAATATTTATTTTGCTTATCGAGATACGCTACAAGAAGCTGGCTGCGTGCTCCACTAGTGGCCAGGTAAAGTTGTGCTTCGTTCACACTACAGCGGATAAGATATAATTGAAAACAAAACTTTTCTTAACATTCAGGCTCACCTTGTATATTGGTGCAAATTAAATGCTCATGGGAAAAGGAGGAGGTCAAATGAAGGAATTACAAATGATGGTTTGAAAATATTAGGAAACCGGGTTTCCCTCATTCCTCTATAAAAAAGTCTCTGATAGATTGGACAATTAGTGCCGTCAGAGAGTGAATAGGAAAATCAGAATTTTGTTTAATTTCCACTAACGCACTCTCCGTAGAACGCTCTGAAGCGATATCTGAGAAGAAGTTGCAAGGCGCAAAAAGAGGAAAGTGACCATTTGTCTACTCCCGCCATTCATGTTAACCCGGTCACTCCTGACAATCCTGTCACACCGGTCACACCAGTAGCACCGGTCACGCCGGTTCGAGTAGCTGTAGTGTTATCCCAAGGAGACAAGGTTTTAGAGCAATTGAAGGAAGAAAAAGGCAAGGGCAAAGGTTGGAATAAATGGTTTCAAGGCGTAGGAAAGATTGAAGGTAAAAAATACGTTACCTCACCTTTGAGATCGAGCTCTGATCGGTTTCTCTTGCTTTATGTACATGGCTTATGTTGTAATAGAAGAGCGGTATAAAGTTTGTTTTTTGACGGATTCGCATACAAAAAAAATTGGCAATTGCCGTAGCCAAGCTCTTCTTCAAGGTCCTCCGTCACACCAAACTCTAGAGGAGAATCCACTACAGTTCTGTCTGGTGTAAGCAAGACAGACTCAGAAATGGTATACTGACACGGAATATGCAAAACGATGATAGTTGAATTTGAGACAACCCACCATTACTCCTTAGTGTTTTTTTCAGTTGACTGTCATTGGGTTAGGGGAGGGGTAGGTGTGCAGTTGCACAGATACCGGCTGACTTTGGTTGGTGATTTTTTTGTATGTGACATTTTGGGTTTTTTTTTTCTGACTTCAGTGTCTCGACGATGAAGACGAGAATATTGGAATGTTTGAGGATGTTGGATGACGTATGAATGAAAACATTAAACAGCGATCCATGTCTTCAATCTCCATTTAAGGGCATCAATAATTGAGAGTAAATGTTAAGTGCGAATAACCACTGTTCAATCATTTATTCTTTTCCCTTCACGCCATGAAGTTACTTCGATGAATAGGTTTATAGTGGATTAAAAGAGTTAACTGAGGTACGAGTTAGTGGGCGTGGATCGTTTAGGAGTAATTTTTCAAGGTTTGCGTTAGTTCGACAAAACAGTCGAATTTTTTTTACGAGTGGGACGATCCTCCCACTCTCAGCTCAGTAGTGTCTCCCGAACACCGTCGCGCTATTTTCAAGCACAAAGTTGACTGGAAGAAAGAAAATATCTGCGATGAGACAGTGACTGAGTCTACACGAAATTCTTAGAGCTAAAATTCCAGTGAATTTATGGCATACTGTGCAGAGAATTGATATCATGGTTCATCATGATGAAAATTGACCTTAGGTAGAGAAAAATTAAAAACAATCATTGGCCAGGTTGTACAATCACTGGAAAGGCTCAAATAGACAAAAATAAATAAATAATATGATTAAAAATAGCATATTATCACGGATCACGGTAAAAGACAAACGTAGAAAATATGGACCGATAAGCCGAGAGGTAACTTTTCGAAAGCTGCAACAGTGAATCTTGGTCGCCTGTTAGTTGGAGTGATATACATGTATTGGCGAAAAGGCATTAAGGAGATAAGTCTTTGCGATTGAAGTAACTTTTGAAATAATAAGAAACTACATGAAGAAACCGCACGGTGAACATCCAGGGAAACAAACTTATCTTAACGCCCAAGGTTAAAAATAACTTAGCTGAAATCGACCCATCTTGGCGTCATTTTTCTCCCCTTTATTCCTCTTGATTATTTCATTAGTTAACACATGGTCTGCCTGAATTACCTGCGGGTCCGTGCTATTATTTCAATTTTGTCTAATCAGCGTTGAATGAGGTGTGTGAAATAGCGTTTGAATATGATTTTTACGAGAATGTAATTAACATGAATATAATAAACACAAACTGCTCAGTGGTTTCGAGATATGCTTATTGTGTATCGCCTACGTGGGGGGGAGGGGGATTTGGTGGTGTCTGAGGATGGGGGGGAACACATGGTTTCTGGTAGAACAGGGGGGGAGGGGTATCAGTCGTCGCTTACAGAGTATAAATGGGGGACTATAGAAAACTGAATACTATTAAAAAACCTCATGAGAACAGTATCAAATAAATTTCATTGTAGCACGATCAAAATTCTCTAAATACATTAATTAAAAAGACCACTTTTATCTGATTCATTGTATAAAGAGAAACTTCTTCCCCTTCAACAATGTATAATGCTTCATTACACCTCCTTATATTCGACATTTCATGCAGTGTCACCACGCCCTTGAAAAGTTTACAGAGCGAAAAAACTCAACAGGAGGGTAAGCGTACTAGGATTCGATTTTGATGAAATCGCATTAATTATCCCAAAAAAATTTGACCAACGTTGTTTGGGAGAGATGGGGGAACATTTGGTTTAATTAATATTGTGTTGTGTTCCATGATTTTAAGTCTCCATTGTCTGAAATCCACAAAACTCAACATTGTTTGCGGTATGAGAGGGGAGGAGAAGGATTCGACCTTAAAAAGATCGCGTCAAGGGTTCTTGTTTAGCCTTCCTGAAGTGTACGTGTGATGTACTTGCGGGAGCATCGCACGCAAATAAAGGATTAATACTGATCCTTTTAATGACACTGATGAGTTAAATCAGGACATTGTTCAATAAGAAATCTAAAATAAGACTCAGTCGTTTACCAAATTTGCGTCATTATATTTCAAGCTCGACTCGTCCCGAAAAAAGAGACGGGCGCTAAACTTATTGTTGTGTGGTTAAAGTTTTCGATTATTTTAAGATGGCTTGTCTGTTATCAATTTTTGTGTGATTAAAATCATCACTTTCACAAGTATTTTACATGCGACGAAATTTTTTTTATTTGTTATCACCAAAAGGTTCACTTTCCCTATGACTTTCGGACTTCTGTATTTCATCTCTTAATGGATTTGAGCATTCTGTTTTGACTGTTAATTTGGTTGCTTCGCTTTTGTCTTTTCAACTCAAATTTCTATCGATAGCTTGCATTTCATGTCTAGCTGATTCGTCATCGCATGTACGTGAGGTGAACGCCCGCAAAAATCATACCGTTGCTCGCCATTGTCTGTGAAGATCTATAGAAGCAGATGAGAGTTGTTTCCTGATTTAGCATGAAACAAATTGCTCGTCATACATAATTTAGCGCGTTTCTTATTATGCAAACACGTTCGCAAAATTTTAATCTTTTAAGACAGATGGTTCTAGACACCGTTTGATAGACCGTACCTTTAAAAGCTTGCTTCAGTAAAGAACCGATCATTAGTTGACTCTCTCAGAAGAAACTTTCAGTTCCCTTTTTTAAGTCGAAAAGGGAGACTTTGTGAAGATCGCTGAACGTCACTTTATAGAAGAGGTTAAAACGCTCAGCCAATTTTACAGTCTACGGCATTCTGCAAATCGTAGGAGGTCCATCATGTACAGAGTTGTCAGATCAAGGCTTCTTCACATCTTTCTACTTCTGGTGTTGGTGAACCAAGTTTCACCTATGAATATCAAAATAGGTAAGAAAAGCATCAGTAGATTTCATATTCTTCATGATTACTTTTAATTACAAAGTCATCTGGGAGAGCTACTGGAGTAAATCACACTAAAATACGCCATTATTAATAAACCTTAAATATGGATTTGAAGAATATATATTTGTTGTGTTTACACTTCACGTTTAATTGTTGTTGTGAGCTTTCAAGTTATTTCGAAGTTGCCGATCAGTGAAAACTGATCAACAGAAACAAGGCGTGTGATCTCTTAGTAAAAAATATGCTTACGAAGACTGATTATCATGCCACTTTTCAGATTTTTTTTTTCTTTGTCGTAGAATTAATGGAGTAAAGAGTTTAAGCTAATTCGCTGTGGTTTCTTTTTTCTTTTTAATTTATAACTCTGCCTGTTTTTAAGAGCCAAGCATCAAAAAGAGAGAAGAAAGTAATTAAAGAAAATTATTTTGTGAAATCAATCATCAGGAGAAACTAAAAGCTGAAAAGAGTGATAGGCTGAAATTTTCGTGCAGATTCTCTTGCGGTTATGAAGCCATGGCCTTACCCGAGAGAAAGGACCCACAGCCCAGAGAGCTGCTTACTCAATTTGCATCATTTTTGATCACCTAAAAATCTTGATTTAAGTCAATAGTTTGAGTTCTTTCTAAATCCTTTTTATGTCTTTTGGAAATTTAAGCTACGAACATAACACAACGGGGAGGCGAGCGAGACACTCCTCTAGTTTTATGGCTATTTAAGTACTAATCACCTCAAAAGGTTTAGTTATTATGGCGTTTTGTTCTGAAAACGGGTATGGATTCTGACTGTTGTTTTCTTGAACTTAGTTTGGTATCCAGGCGCATCACAAGAGCTTATAGACGCATTTTTCTTTTCAACTCAAAACTAGTAACAGAGGAATGAGGATGATATTTTATTCGAGTTGGGTTTTCCAGCGAATTTAAGCAAGACTGGAATGTGGAACTGATGCGAAGCTTAATTACTTTACAATTGACAAAGCCAAAGTAAAATTTACAACCGCGACGTTTCTTTTAGTTAAATCGGGTGATAAATTCAGAATATGAAGATGATGAGAGAAATGTGCAAAAAAAAAAAATTATATGGTAACAAAAAAGTTTTGGATTTCAAAGGCCAGGAGTGAAACGTGTGTGAATATCAATGTTCTGGAGTGAAACAGAGTCACGATCTAGAGAAAAGACGCTCCACTTTTAGCAAAAATTGCGAGAAATCTCTTCCCTTTCCTGGGAAGAACTCATCAATCACCGTGACTAATTCAGAATTGAGGAAATCAAGCCTCACCGCTGTTGAAAAAAAGTGATTAATAAATTATTAGAGAAAGATGGTAAAAGATGATAGTGAGGTGATTTTAATTTTTGGTTAAAAGGGGTCTTTGATCAGGCGTGGATTGCATTGTCTTTAGCCTCTCTAATTCAATACAAAGTCCAGAGTATTCAAGAGTATTTAAATATTCAAGTCGTATGCTAATACTGGCATGTCCACTGTTAAGAGTTTCTAAAGCTTAAGTTTGGAGAGTCAGCCGTTCGGCAGAGTGACGAAATATTCATGTTACACCTTCGTTCTGACAAAGGGCTAGAACTCAAAACGTCAACTCTTTGCGGTGGCCACGTCAGTATGATCATTTCAAATTATCTTGCAATAGCACCCACCGACTCAGCACCACAATTTTTTCAGCCTACAGCCGGATTCGGCGTAATTTTCCAGAGGTTTTTACATCTTACAGGCGAACGGAGACAAGCCCTAGGTGAGCTCGAAACGCGCGTCACACGTGAGAGGAGGAGCGCGAAAAAATATTGCGCTCCTCACCTTGCACGTGACTCGCATTGCGCGCTCGCCTCGTGCTTGCCTCAGTTTGACTGAAAAACGCGAAAGAATTACGCCTGCTCGGCAGACTGGAGTTTTTTACCCCTTTAATACAAGCATGAGCTGTGTCGTCTTTTACTTGTATGGGTAAATACGAATCCAAAGATAAATATGAAAATTCCACCCTACTAAATTAAACGTCCGCTCAGTTTATGATACGATGCTTCGTATTACAATAACATACAATCACTTTCAACCCATGGAGCACATCATACTTTCTTCTTCGCGCTCAATTATGAAAAAGAAAAAAAAGCTGCTCAAAATGACACCTTAAAGGAGGAACATAGAAATCCCTTAGCTGGACAATGCAGCTTAATAATCACTTGTCACTCCAAAAATCAAACCATTCACATTGAAGGGGAAGGGTTTGGAACCAAAAGTACCCTTCCTCTGTACACTTCCTAAAACTAATAAACCACTTTTATTCTCCAGGTGCCTTATACAGCAAAAACTCCGAAAGGCTTTTCAAGTTACTCGAATACCTTTTGGCACACGAGCCACGGGAGCTTACCTTAAAAAAGACTTTCATATTGCAACTAGTGCCACTGAACGTTGATGGTGAAGATCTCCTCTCTCAAGGTAGGTAATAATTAATGATTCCCTTGATAAGTAAAGGAGAATCTTTATGGGCCGAATTTGAGGAAAGCAGCCTTATCTCATCCCTTCAATTAAGTTTGAGAGTTTATGTATTCCGAAGGAGTACCCTTCTTTTCTATATGATTGATGGGTGGATCGGTGGTTTTTGAGCCCAACGATCTCAAAGCAGCGGCGAATATCTAGTCCAAATGATTTTAAACAGAGTTAAGGTTTCACTAAGCATTCCCCATAAAACCATAAAACTTCCCCCCACCCCCCCTCCCCCCCCCCATATCCAAAACAGTTTTGGGAGGTGCGAAGAATGGTGCCCCTATGGGTAAGCCATGCCATAGTTCCGGTGGTCTAAATTTTCCTAATATTTGATGCAGGCGTTGTGCTCCATGGTAAATATTTTTTATTATGGGCAGTGCTTACGCAAGGCAGCGCCTGCTCATAGCAAAATGTGTTTTTATTCTTACATTTCTGTTAGTTTCAGAACGTTCTTAACTTTAGCTGATCAAAATTAAGACTATTGCTTGAAGCCAAAATGATTTATTTCCACAGATGTGGCGAGGAAATTAAGTTCTGTCTACGCTATCATTGACCTTGATTGTAAGAACGAAAACGTTCTTGCTCTGAGCTCCCTTCTTCAAAGACCTTTGGTTAAAGTAGACAACATTGACGAAGAAACGCCACACAAGTACGCGTTATCAGTGAGACCGTCGTATCGTGATGTCTGTGATGCTCTGTTTGATATGATAAAGTTCTACTCATTCACAAAAGTAGCCGTTGTTTATGATGGTAAGAATAAGTACTCGTAGGAGAACAGTCATTTATCATTAATCGTCGCCAATGTGTAAAGGGAGACTCTAGAAAAATGACGGCAAACTAAGTGCCAATGAGGGATCATAAGAACATTACAGAACCTTATGGAAGGATCAGATAAATTTTATGGTGACACAAACAGAATCCTCCGAACTCCACCCCAACCCACCCCCTGCCGATAAATTATGACTGGTCCTTCATCACCCCCTTGAAAATAATTGAAAATACAAACTGATTTGGATAAAATTGGTTATGACTGAAATCGCTTTTTAGAGCGGATGGATATATAAAAAAAATAAATAACAAAACAAAAACAAAACAAAACAAAACAAAAAAACAAAGGCTTTGCGTTTTAATGTGGATAAAAAATTATTCATAAAGGCGCTTTTTAAAAACGCTGCCGTCACTGTTCTTTGATCTAGATACTTGCCATTCACATGATTAAGTGATTCTGGCGCCGGTGATCGAGTTGTTTGAACGAAAATAATTTTGTTCGTTGATCTGTTCACCCTTTACTCCCTCACATCAGTATGCATATTCTCCATACTGTTCTCCAGACAATTCTTAAGGTGTTCACAAGGAGAAGTTGTTCAACAATCAAGAGCTTCTTTAGTTGGTGATCATTCCCTTTATTCCCTTGACCTTCATGTTTGACTCAGGGGTGATATTGCAAGGACTGATTTTAGATGTTAGACACTCCCAGGGGGTCGTAAGGGGAAAAGGGTTGTCTCATTTTTGTCTGATCAAATTTTTACTGTTTCTGAACGTTTCTTCAACGTTACTTTTGCCTGTTTTACATGTTTGAGCTTCTTAACTTAATTTCAGCTCGCAAAGCGAGGCAGGCGTCTTTGTTCTTTGCAAAGGTTCGCAAGTGGCCAAGGTATAATGCAGAAATGATGCCAGAGCTTCCTCTAAACAATCAGTACAAAGTGAGAGAGGCTCTCACAGCCTTACTGAAGGCACATATCAAACAAGTCGTTCTATTTGCTGATCAGAAGGACTTGGCAACCATAATGAACGAGGTAACGCAATAAAATGTCATCCGTCACCAGCAAAATTTACACTCACTTATCAAGGATGATGCGAAAACGCGATTGCTGAACTCAGTTAATTACTTAAAACGTAATATTACTTTGATCAATGCGCTATGTGAGGCAATAGGCTATCAGGGAAGAGTTTGTTTACAGGCTAATCACCCGGTCAAGTTTTAAAATTTCATTTGCAGCCAAAATTATATTTAGCGGCCGTAGTTAGTTCTTTGTGCGGTCTATTTCTAACCGAATTGATCATTTTAAACAGGCACTATTTGTGGGAATCAATGACAAAGACTTGAAGTGGATAGCCTCAGATCTGGTAACGCTTGTCTTGACTTTTTTAATGTATCTTTCCCTTTAATCAATGTGAATTTTAAGCTTCATTGATTACGTAGCTCGAGATGCCAGACCCATTATTAAATCACTCAATTTATGGGAAATGGAATAGGTCAGTAGTTCTGTAAGAAGTTGTCAGTTGTAATGTAAGGAAGCTGGCTCCTCATTAAGTTACACCTAAGTTGCAAAAGATCTTCTCTTTAGACATACTTTGGTCGTTCTCGGATGCACCACATTTGATAGGGCCAAAAAATGTTAAAATTGAAATGTAGGACTGATCAAAGAACGCGGGTGTAGAGATGTATACACTCTCTACGATGGTAAAATAATTAAATGCGTTCAGACTGTTAAGGCATCCTCACCGTGAAACAATAACATGGTGCCTGACTATAGAATTTTCAGTTTTTATGACATAGAATGTGCAAATGTGACTGGCAACACCTCTTCATAGGGTCTTGAAGGGTGGTGAAGAATATTTTGATTCCTTAAACTCTATATCTAACTGATTAATTAGTGGTTGAGAGGAAGAAACGTCTCTAATCTTTTTGTCCTTTATCAATTCAATCTGGATTTGGTATCAATAGGAAGTGGCAGGTCCAAACAAGACTTACCCCTCCATTCGCGGTCTGGTTGGACTGAGTCTTCATCTCGGTAACACCACAGCGGCGAAGAGATTAGAACATATATCAAAAAATAAAGTCACTGTGCCTCGTGGAGCAAACCACTACTCATTGGTAAGAAAAAAAACAAAATGAACAAATTGCTCAACTTTGTTTGCGAGGTTTTGATATTTTTATTTATCTATCCATTTTTATTTTTTGGGGGTGTAGGAAGGGGCTGTTTTTATTGAAAGAAGATGTCAGAAAATTCATGTTTCGGTGGGACATTTGCAGAAAGCGTTGAAAAAATTTAGAACGCACTTATTGTCGTACACCGTTGTGGTCTGCTTGTGTGACTCCATGACCTATCGCAAATAATCTTTATTTTTTGTGCGCAGGAAATGTACTCCGCGGTGCATGATGCAGCTTCTGTAGTAGTAAAAGGATTAAATATATTCTTGTCAAACAAGACCAGGGTAGATATGGCAATTGAATTCTCGCCCAACCAGAAGTGCCCTCTACGAAGCAAGAAAGATTCAATGGCACAGGCAATTCTAGACGATTTCAAAAAGGTAGAGTGTTACTTAACAATTCCCTGCTTTATCACTGTCAGGACTCCTGTCACTGTACATTCTTTCTCGCTGAGTCGCTCCGTAGTCTTCGATCCGTTGTTCCCAAATCTTAATTAGCGTTAAGTCCAATATAAAATTTCCGAAGGTAAGGCCAGGTTACTAATTTAATCCAACATGGCGACTTCCTCTACGGTTTAACTGTGCGAAGGAGCTGAAAGATTCCGAATATTTGCATCGCTAAGATCAAAATGGGACACAAAGATACTGGTTGAAAATCATATTTGTAGTTCAACGAAACAAATGGCCAAGGTTCAATTTTGCATTACCTCAGACTTCACCTTCCAAACGATTTCATAAAATGCTTGTGAACGTCTCCTTAAAGCACCCAAACCTAAATGAAAACAGATTTAGAGACGCATTTTTGTCCGGGTTTCCGGAGACAAAAGGACACAGGAACGTACAGACTCCAAATTGACTGGATGCCTGAACAAGCTCAGCTTCGAGCATTTGTTGATTTTATGAATACGCCTTGCTTACGGTACGTGAACTTTGCCAGACGAAATTACATGAAACAAAGTTAGTTCTTAGGTACTTTTAAACTTTTTGGTAACAATAATTGGACTTTGACTGTGTTTCCAGGTCAGTTTTAAGGGCTTCACAGGAACTGTAGCATTTAAACGTACAGGGGAACGGAAAATAAAAACTGGCATGGACATTTTGAATATTCTTCGGGAGGAAGTAAAGAAGGTAAAGTTTCGCACATGTAGTTATTGATTTTGTTGAATTGTGGGACTGTTATTTTCCCTGTTTTTTTTTTCGTCATGGTGGTTTATTTAAATGTGTATCTTTGTAGGTATGAGTATAAAATGAAGGGGTGGGATGATCTGGTAAACACGCATACCATCTAAGGGGAGAAACAAAACCTAGTGTGCTCTTGCTGTGGAATGGGGGATAAGAATTGGCAGGATGATCAGCTGGATCATATGCTTGATTTTTGAGATGTAACCTAATTTTCGTTTGTATACCCCCAATCAACTGAGTTTGAGGTCCGAACTTTAAGTTACAGACCAAGTTTCCCCCCCTGGATTTATAGCCCAGGTATGAAATGCACTGTCCATAGATCAGAATGGAATGAAGGAGGTTGCATAACTTATTGCACAGACCCTTAAAATGAGATTAATAAGATATTTATTATATCTCTCAGTTAAAATAGAGGGGGAGTATTTAAATTCCAACAAACTTATGAATTTAGCTGGCCACACAGTGAAATAGGGCCAGCTAAATTGATCATAGTGCACATACTAACAGGGAGATATAATAAAATAGTTGACAGGATGCATGAGCACTAGGATTACAAGCTGAATTTGTGAGATGTAACTTACTTATCATTTATGATTTTAATATTTTAACTTATACTTTAGATTGGTTCATGGAAACCAGAACTGGGAAACAATGGACGCAATGTTTTGCCTCGGAGTAGTGAAGAGCCTAAGTGGATCGGATGTTTTTATGAGTCTGTGAAATGCCATAATTACGATCCAGAACTCACAACCATTGGCCTTACACCAAAGCTACCAAAACTAAATATTACCACAGTGCTGGTGAGAATACAATGTTTTGCTACCCAACCATTTGTAGCCTGTGTACAGTGGCCACCTTCATGTACCCTCCAAAAGATAAATTTTTCTTGGAGGGTGGAAGGGGGGGGGGCGGCTGTGAACAGGTTACCATTTGGATGATACAGTTTATGAGTGAAGGGTCTTCCCATGTTGTTCCTAACTCTTATGCTTTACAAGGATAAAGAAGATAATGTGAAGAAGAACTTATTTAGTGACACTTGGTGTTGGATTCTTCTGTGGTTACATGTTAGATGTGATTAATTTTTCAGAGTTTCCAACTATAATCATGATAGAAAAATTGCAATTTATTTTTATTGTAGAAAGATACCATCAGTGATTGAAAGAGAATATCGCTAGTTACTTATGACCTATGTATTTTATAGCACGATTTAATGTTTAATACTATTTAAAACTGTCTTTTTTTAACCCTTTAACTCCTATAACTGACCAACACAGAATTTTTCTGTACAATATCAAGCAAACAAATGACAAGAATAAAGAAAGATGTAAATTAAAGGATTATTACCTGGTAGTTGATCCAATAGCAAATTCTTGGAACTAACATAATAACAATTTTATGACAGACAGTAAGGAGAACTACTAATGGGATCTTGGAGTAAAAGGGTTAATTTGTCTCTGTCATAACCCATATATTATTTCAAAGCTGTCTATAATTCCACCTTTTAGTTCTCAACAATTTCTGTCAATGGTATTTGAAGAGATTAGTGGAAAATAGCCCAAATGAAATACATGAAATCCAACACCTCAAGATCTTTGCTCTCCTGAGGAGTGAATGTTTGGTGAAATTCATCCCAAACTCCTCAGATAATTAAATCAGTAATGAATATTCCATTGCTGCTAGTAAATCTTATTCTCTTGGATGAAAAGCACTGCACAGGATTTGATGAGTATTTGATGTGACAGCTCTGATAGGGTATAAACTGATGAAATGTTTGACCTTACCCTACAGGAGCCACCATTTGTGGAAAAAGTAAATAAATCTTCCAAACTTGTGGATCTAGCTGGAAAAGTTTCCAAAGGAGATCTTCAAGGATTCCTCATTGATGTGATTGACGAACTGTCTAAAGAAGCTCAGTTTGATTATGATATCTATTTGAGACCTGACAGAAAGTATGCAAATGTGATTGAGGAACTGAAAAATCAGGTGAAGAGTTACACAAAAGTGTACACATGTCATTTAAATTTTTTTTCTGACTATATTAGCTAGTATGCTGGACTTAACTTGGAAGGGCTCCATCCATTTTAGTGGCTGAGTTGTGAAATTGTCAGTGTCTTGTACATTTATCATGGCCTCTCCTCATCCATGAGTAGCATAAGATACTTTGGTTTTACAAACTGAGTTGATAATGTAAATTGGCCATAGTGAAGAGTTCCTAAAGCTGACTTTTTGAGCATTAGCCCTTACTCAGAGCAAATGAGTAATGGTTCTTTGTGCTAACATATGGTAGTCTGCAGTGGTCTCTTCCAACATCTAGAAAGTTTGGAAAACTACAAAACTGTGGGGCAAAACTTTATCTTTCAAATTGGCATACTTAATCCCTACAACATCAACAAATGCTTTTCATTCAACTAATTTATTCTTGTGTTTTCACTTAACCATGTTTCCACCAATAGCATGTCTGCATCTTTCTGTATGTAAACTGCACAATCCACAATTATACTATTTACTGTAACAAAAGGGCCAACTGATTCGTGGGTGGTGTTCAATTTGGTAAATACAGTACTGGGTGTATCCTGTATGGAAATTTGATGAATGCTTGGTGTTGTATTTGATATATGGATTTTTGTTTTAATGTTTCCTGTCAGGAAAAGGATATGGCACTTGCACCTATAACGATAACTGCCCAACGCGAGCAGGACATTGACTTTAGTAAGCCCTTCATGGACTTCAGTTTGAGTCTTATTATGCAGAAAGCAAATGAGCCAGCCATCAACAACTTTGCTTTTCTCCAACCATTTACTGGTCAAGTGTGGCTGTCCACCATTGGTGTGGTAGGTGAACGTACTTGATTTATTGAAGCATACATTGTGCATACATGTATAAGGCTTGTGATTGGGCTTTATGGATCAAAGGGAATTACCGTAATGATACTATATAGCACCCTCCTTCCAATAAGCGCTCCCTCTCTAATAAGCACCCTTCCCCCCATAGAATGTGTTTTTGTTAACAAGCGCTCCTATTCTAATAAGCTTCCCTATTGAGTAAGCGCCCTCGTTCGAATAAGCGCCCTCGTTCGAATAAGCGCCCCCTGTCTAATATGCGCCTTCCCCATCGAATTTGTTTTGGTTGATGAGTGCCCCTATACTAATAAGTGCTCCTATTCCGTTTGAGTTATAGCACCGTTAGAGTACATTTTCGTTGAGATCAACCTTGGTTCATCTTTCTTTAATTGCTCACTTTAAGCCCCATAAAAAAAAAGTGATCTTTGTCTCAGTCTCTCTGCTGTTATGTCGCCGTGAGGGTACAGTTCTTTTAAACGAAAGATCCTGTTTTAAAATTTTGCGACAATTGCTTGGCATCAAAGCTTTGTTTCGCATTCTGCTGTTTCTCAAAAAAGAAATAAGTGCCCTGTCTCGATTAAGCGCCCTCCCTCGAGGTACCATAGGTAAATAAGCGCTGAATCGAATCATTACGGTAAAAATTAATACAGTGCACGTGGGAGGCTACCGACATTTACAGAGAGAGAGATCAGAAATTTAACCCACCATCATCATTCCCAACAGTCTGAAGTTCTTAGAGGTAGATGTGTTTTCGGCTTGTCACGAACGTGCAACGGAGGGAAAAACCCCGGTCCCTAACAAGAATCGAACCTCAAGCCTTCGGATTCCACGCACCGATTCTCCACCGCTGAACTACAAAGATTCTGCGGTGAGCTAGGCCATTACTACTTGAAAAACATTCCGCAAGTGAATGACTCCCAGTTGTCACTTCGGACAACGACCATATTCAGCCCTCGCACACCCGGCTTTCCCACTTTGTGTTTTGAGACAGGATCTGAGGTGGGATGGTGGTGGGGGGGATATGCCCTCTTTGTGAAGTAGGGATCTGTAAGAGGAAAAACGTTTCTCCGCCACCTTATTTTTTAAGGTTTTGTTTATCACTGGAATGATGTGTGTCATGGACTATTTGAGCCCATTTGGTTACCGTGCTCGCGCTCTTGAATCTGACGAAGAGCCTGGAAATGAGTTTAACCTCTTGAACAGTCTGTGGTTTGCTACAGCTTCCGTTTTACAGCAGGGTCCAGATAGCACCCCTCTGGCGCCTTCTGGTCGTTTGTTAGCCTCTACGTTCTGGTTCTTTATCTTGATCTTGATATCTACATATACGGCAAATCTGGCAGCATTCTTCACGAGTAAGTATTACTTTTCGTAGCCAACTCCAAATAAATCTTACCTACTTGAGTTTGTGGTGTTTATGGGGGAATTCCGCCGGAAGAAGTACACCAAAGGGGATGTTTTAAAAGCATCTCTCTGTTATTAGCCAGGACGCTTATTTTGCCTTTCCGTTCTTGATAACAGCATGTAAAGGGATGCAGTAATTTTGTCTGTGGTACAATGTACATAAAAAGGATACCCTCTCAGTCATTAGAACTTAGATGCGGAGTATCTGTATGCAAGACTATGTCAAGTACTGGTTGTCATGACCACTTACAGTGTATACATGTCATTGTTTAGTTGTTAAATCACCGCTTGACCCTAAGGGGTGACATGCTTCTAATTTTTCTGTGCATTGTCACCTCTGAATCAAACATCAAGGCCACAGAATAAAAGAAATAATCATCAACTTATGAAGCTCTTGATTGTTAAACAAACTCTCCTCGTCAGCACTTTAGGAAATGTATAGAGCACAGTAATGATGTTAGGGTGTAAAGTGTTGAAGCAAGAATTCATTACAGTTCATGTAAATGATTTTCCTCCTTAGTCAAACGTACTGCTGATACAATTAATTCGTTGGAGGCTCTGGCGAACCAAAACAAAATAAAATATGGTGTTATGGACGGGGGTTCAGTGATGACGTTCTTTGAGAATTCAGAGGATTCGCTGTACAGAAAAATGTTCTCTCACATGAGAGAATATAAGACCTTTGTTGATGGGACCAAAGCTGGAGTGGAAAAAGCGAGGACCGAACAATACGCTTACATAACGGAATACCCGTACCTGGAGTACTACAACCAACAGAAACCTTGCAATACAAGACTGTTAAAAAATCTGATTCAAACCAAGAGCTATGGGATTGGACTTCAGCGAAACTCGCCATACACTAACAGAATTACAGTTGGAATTTTGAACGTAGGTGTTATGAAATAAGCGAGAGAGATTTTTTACTGTCGGGGGGAGGGGTGAGGGTGTCCGAGGCTTTCGGTTGTTTCGCAATTAAACTTACCTGATTCTCCTTCGGCTCTGCATTATTGTAATGATCCCCGTCATTGACAGTCAATTACTATATTTCTCCTTTTATACTTTGTTGTTGACGAGCTCTTCCCCCCCCCCCCCTCCCTAATAAGTGATGACTGGTCCGTTAAGCCTTCTTGAGTTTGACGAAAAAAACAAAACGAACAAAATTAAAATAGACGGAGAGTATTTGAACATGGAATCCTACTCAGGCTAAGTAATGGAGAGGAAAAACCCCGATTAAATGCGCGGTTGACATCGTATGGTTCTTCCCTTCATTTGCAGCTGCGGGAGAGGAACATTATTGAGAGGACTCGTAAAAAGTGGTGGGATGATAGGAGCCAGTGTCCACCGCCTTCAAAGTCCAAAACTGGCAACACGCAGAGCCTTGACGTTAACAACTTGGCCGGTGTTTTTATTATTCTGCTGGGTGGTGTGGTGATCTCTATCGTGCTTGTCATTATTGAGATACGCTGCAGGAAGCTGGTGGATCTCTTGACAAATGGGAAGGTAAGATAAAACTTTGTTTTTTTTTCCTTTTTCTAGTACTTGTTGTAGGGAATGGGTAAATTAGCTTTACCGGAATTTTTCTTCTTAAAAAATTACAGCGTTTTGGTCTGACAGGTAAAGAATCTCAAATAGATTATTAAAAAAAGTAGTTAGAAAGCGTTTGTTGTTGAGCGAGTGTTTACATTCAATTTTTTTGAAAAGTCGTTTTGATCCTGTCCTAATTGACAAAGGACGATAGGTGTTTGAATTCTCGAATCATATTCATTGTACCACGCTCGTGATGAATGATAAAACCTCTAAAACTTTGGTAATCTTCGTACTAGTTTTAGTTTTCTTTTGATCTAATTTTTCCCTCCTGATTTTTACAATCTCACTAAATTTGAGGTTTACCCAGTAATTTGCAAAAAGAAAAAGCACTGAGACTGTATTGTTATTACTATTGAGACAATGCTCCTTTAATTAATCTGGCCCCGGTTGTTCGAAGGTTGGATAACGCTATTTATTGGAAAAATCGTCTAAATCTGGTGGTGGATACCGCAAAACGTTTTACTATCACCTATTCATTGGATAGCGTTATCCGCCCCTCATACGACTGGGCCCTGGACGTTATTTTGATTGTTTTAGCGGACGTCAGTTTCCTCTGGAGATGAAGGTCTTTAAAATGATATGGAAGGTTATTGTTAGATTTACCTGCTGATGTTGTTTGAAAACGAAGTCATGATCTTACGAAAGAAAACAAATTCAACTGCACCTGCATGGAGGGGGAAATGAATTTCATGATACAGAAATCAAAAGAAAGCTCGCAATTAAAAATAATGCTTTTCGAATTTATCTTTGTAACACTTTTTACATAGATGTCTCTCTTTACGAGAAGATCTATGATGAGAATTTTGTGGACATTTTTCAACATTGCATCTCTAGAGTGCGATTTAGTATCGGCGGAGGCAAGGCGAACCCAAAGAAATTGTATTTCAAGCAACATTTGACAGGAAAAATTGTTTGGGCCCTTTGCGAGTTGTTTGATTCCTAGCTTTTTGAAATTCATTTCCTTTATAGCGAGCCATAAGACACCGCTTGAGACGGGAGTCGAAGGAACCATCGGATGACCCTAACAACACCCGCGTGCGTGTGGGAGTGGTTTTGTTACAGGGTGACAGGGTACTTAAACCCATGCGTCAGAATACGCCTCAAACTTCTGGCTGGAGAAAGTTGTTTGGAAAGGATTAGAGGAATTGATGAAGATTTAGGAATTTACATGTACGTGAGCTCTGTCCGTTATCAAACATTATTTACCGCCTGGAAAAAAGGGGGGGTTATTAGAGGATTTTGGGGTCGTGTGATGATACGATTTACCTGAATCCCCCCTTTCCCAAGGTTTTCTAAAATTCTTATGTTCCCCTCCCCTCCCCTCTCGCGGCAGTTAATTGGCGGTCAATTTTACATTGTCTCCCTTTGTACAAGTGACTTTCGACGACTAATACCCGTTTCGTTCCCCTGAAAACTATGCCATGTGATCCCCCCTCCTTTAGATTCCATTTACCAGTGACCGTTTTATAGTGATTAACACATTTAATGTTTGCGTCTGTTGGTTGGGATTAGTTAGTTTCGATTTAATTTGCTTCCCTGTTCTGTTAATGGTTCGTCCGTTTTTGTATTTAGAGCAGAGAGCAATTTTCAATCGAGTGTCGAAAGTAGTCCAGAATTGCTTCGTTTTTGCTTCACTTCGCCCTGTGATTGGTCCAGAAAGCTCGCGCCACTCTCCCAACCAATATGATTCTAAAGTAAAACCAATCTCGACCCAGTCACCTCAGTCCCTCCGCGAGTCTTGTCGGCTTTACTTTGAGTTCTCATTGGCTCTTAAAGGTATTTTTCTTTCTTCTGATCGGCCTTCGTAATTACTTTGGTATTGGTTTTACGACACTCAACCGAAGAGTGCTCTAACGGTTAATTAGACTGAATTTTGCTATCGTTGCACCCTAAAACTGGTGGCCAGCTTTAAAATGTAAAGGGCAAGCTAATAAAGCTAGCAAAGTCTGTTCTCATTCTAATATTTTCCAATCCTTTCCATCAAATTGGATAATATAAACACAGTGTTCTGCCCGGTTTAATGACTGATCATTATTTATTGCCGGTGGGAAGGGGGGAAGGGGGGAAGAAGTGGAATGGAGTCGAAGGATTTTGTCTGTGTTACGATTCTTCCATAAGGCTCTGTAATACTCTCATGATTCTCTACCCCCCCCCCCCCTCCCCCCAAATGATGGCGGTTAATTGGCAGTCCATTTTCTATAGTTTCCCTTTTAGGTTCTTTTGGCGACTACGACTGATCCCCCACAATCCTCCATATCCCACCCCACTCCCCCCCCTCCCGCGATAAATTATGATTGCGAAGTGGCTTTTAGTGTGACATAACAAATTATACTTATCTGTTTTAGTGTCGTAAAGCTGAAGAAGAAGCAGATGGTGGTGAAGTTATTCCCACGGAGAACATCCGTTTTGTTGAACCGAGGGTCACAGCTCCATACATGATTAATTTGCGTCCACACTATGACAAGTATGCATTTGCACCCGAGAGTAAACTCTAAAACGATAGCGCAACCAGTGTGAACTGCAGCATATACGTATGGATGTCTCACGAATAAATTGGTACCTAAGTTAAGTTCCAGTGAGTCAAGTGAATTTTAAAACGGAATTATATCACCTGGGAACTCATAACGAGTTAACAGCTTTAATTTAGCTTATTTAACTCATTGCCTGTTCAAGATGCAATGAACTTTGAGGGAATGTAAAAGCGAACGGTTGTAGTCTACATAAGGATGTGATCTTTGTCGCAATGATCACGCAGCGGTGTGCTCTGGCAAGGGAGTGTTACGTGACATGATGGCGTGACGTGTTGTTGAGTGTCACTCCAGTAATCTTTGGTAATTCTTCAAGCTATCTAATAAGGGGCTTTAGGTTAATGAAAATGCAAAAATTTGTTCTTTTTCGATGGGTATTATGTTGCTTAAAGGAGCTATGGCTATGTATTTGTTAAATGCGTTTCACATCGCCATTTTCTAAGAATTGTTGGAATCGTAAGAGTTATGGCTTTAATCCGTGACAAATATATGAGAATCGAAAGTAGGGCAAAAAGATGAGAAACAGTCGTTGAGATGATTAAAGCGGAATTTATGTCGCTCGTACAGAAAGAGATGAAGGTGGCTTTGATAGTCGATGTTTTAGTTCAAAACATGGTGCATATCTTCTGTACTACTTTTAAGATATCATAAGTGTTATCTCGTGTTCTTGTGCGTTTTTGAGTCATAAATCGTCATCATTTTTTCTTGTTTCCAAGTCTTAAAGGTTAATAGACATGTTAGATGCCTATTTTGTGGAATTCTCCTCCTTTATTTGAATCATAGAAAAAAAAAATGATAGTATCTTGCCTTGGCGGCCTTTTCTCAAATTAAAAATGGTCAATTATAATCCAAAATAAGTATTGCATCCAACAGCCACCTCACACTGATAAGCAGTAAAAGGTTCTTTCAATTGTAGTGGTACCTGTTTTTCGTTAATGTGGGAAGTTCATTGATAGTATTTGGTTCATTTTTGATTTCAAGGAATTTCAGTAAGCAGTCTATCTGCTGATCATTACCTAGGTGTATTATAGTCTTAAGGCCTGGTTCGGACTGTCGAATATTTTAGACCTTTGAATCTTATCATTTTATAGTTAAAGTGATGAGTGAAAAAACTTTGCTGGACTCGTTTTGATCATTTGGCCTGTGGAGATCCCATGTTAACAGAACCGACATAACGGGGAACGTAATTAAAAGATGACTCACATACAAATCCTCATTAAATTGACCCATCTGGCAAGGAAAAACTTAAGTTTGCACAATTTTAGTTTTTCGTTTGTCTTTGAATTAAATTGAACTCCTTTTTCCACTTTTGCTTCAAAACGTTTTGTGTTTCTTGAAAAGTACTAGTATTCTGCTGGAAAACTGTTGACGTGCATATGCAGTTCAACGATTTAAATTTTAACATCACTGCTCTTTCAGGATCCATAAGACCCTCTCAAGAGACCTTTTCAAAAGGTAATAAAAAGATATTGTGCTGAAAATGAATGAAAATTATACATATGTGATATAAATTGGAATAAATGAGTTCAATTCATCAGCCCATGAAAGCATCTAGATGAGAGTGAAAGACAAGTTCGAAAAGTATTTCATTGAAAATCTTCAATGAATGGAATATTAAAAAGAGATGCACATAAACAGGAACCACTTAGCTCTTGTCAGATCAGAAAAACTAATTCAATATTATAAGTAACGAAAGTTCCATCCATTTTCATTAAAAAAGGTGATATATTCGTAACTGCGAATGTAAAAACCCCATTTATCAAATGGAAATAAAAAAAACCTCTTACTTCCATCTGTCTCACCCATTCAGTTACCGATGATCATTAGTTACGTAAACATGTGTTTTAAAATTAAACACTTCTGTTTAGTTTCTAGTTTGATGAATAAGAATGGCACTGAGCTCAAGGATTATGAAATGCAGTTCATTAGTAAAAGTCTGTAGAAAGTTATAAGTATTTCATATTTTCTTCAATTTTTGTCAAGGTCGCTTTTTATGTCGGTATACTTCTGTAGACTCTTGACTTTATTAGACCGTTTACTCTCAACGCATTTTGTCGGTAAAATTGGAACTGGAAAATAATTTTTAATAGTGAGCGACTAGGAAGAAAAAACAATAACAACAACAAGAAAATGAAAGAGCATAGTCAGTCATTCGTTTCCGCTTCTTGGCGGCAGAACAAAACGTTGTAAGGTCTCCATGGTAGTGACTGCTTTTGGCCAAAAGACCGCAATAGGTACAAGTAGCACCAAAAAAAAAACATGAAAAATAGTTTCAGTAATATTTCCAATATGAAAACAATTTAAGAGTTGAATAAATTGAACACTGAAAATTTAAAGTCATTTCGAGCTCATCTATAGGCAATTCTATACATTACAATTTCTGAATATATTTTCTATACCCATCAAAACTGTTATTTAGACAGGTGCAACCAGAGCATTGTCAAGTGGCAGCCCTCTCCATATTTATGTTTCGTTATGGTTTCATCTAGCCTTCGACAGGGACGATCCGTTCTGACATTTAACTGAATTTATTGTGTAATATATTTTTTTGTTTTTGTAGTGCTTTTCATCACTTTGCTTTGCCTTAATACCAAAATACCCGTTTAATGATGGCCTGTCCATCAATTTAAAAATGTTATGTTCGTTTGGCTCCGTATGGATAGCTTAATCAGACATGTGCGATAACCTCTGGTGAAGTAATTGTAGTTTTCCTTTTCTTCACGGTTCCATCATCTCCTCTTGAAACATTAACAAGCTCTACTGGATTGGAACATCTAGTAAGCTCGCCCACGTCGATTCGAAGTGAATTTCTCTCGAAACTATTTTTTCTAAAAATCCCGACAAGAGCTTCGCGAAAAGCTTTACTGCGCACCCAATAGATAACTGGATTTACCACGGATGTGAATCCCACTGAAAATGTTGACAGCATTCGGGCAAAGCGCGGAACATTCACGGTCAAAAACATTAAAAATCCTAGCACTATTGTTGGAATATAGCATAGAGTAAATAGACATATCACGATGAAGATTGTGTTGGTCAGTTTTGCTTCTTGCGCGTTTATCATCTCCAACTGCCTCGATGTCGAACCTTGGGCAAACAAATGATGGATTCTGCGCTTTCTTGTTTTCATGGCTTTGAATATTCTTGAATAACAAGTCACAATTACTGTTGAGTTCACTATCAAAAAGGTGAACGAAAACATGTTGTACGATGAACTGGCGTTGTGGTCATGAATGCAGATAGCGTAAAAAGCCTCAAACTGATATCGTCCCAACCCGAGGAGTGGCATCGCGGCAAACGCACATGATGTGGTCCAAACGATAGAGATCAATACTAAAACTTTTTTCACTTTAAATACTCCTCTGTGTTTGACTGGGTGAACAGTTGCGTAATATCTTGTAATGCTAGTAACGGTAAGAGTCAAGAGACTGCAAGAGTACGAGACATAGCTTTGAAAAGCCTGGATTTGGCAAACGCTTCTGGAAAACATCCACTTACCACTGATAAGGACAGAGACTAGCAGAGGGAAGCTGATAACGGCACTGAAAATGTCTGCAGTGGCCAGGTTCAACAGGAGATAGTTCGGTACCGCTCTCAAAAGCCTTTTACGAAAAATTGCCAAGCATACTGTAAAGTTTCCAATCAGTGACAGTAACATGAAAATGACGGCTACACTTGATTCCAAAATGAGTACAAATTTCGAGCGAGGTGGTAGAGTCAAAGTGACATCCATTGTGAGGAGCAAAGCTATTTTACCGTAGTCAACTTTCTTCTTGGTGTCAAATCCAGGTTGTTCATCTGGCACTGATTGATAATAGTTCTTTGCTAAAACGAAGTTTCCCAGCGAAACCAATACTTTCTCCAATTTAAATTCATCAAATGGACGTAATGATTGGAAAAAAGGCATTAACTAACCTAAAAAAACATTTTTGTGTACACAAAAATGACAGCTAATATCCTCCTCGGAAGTACACGGAAGCTCACGGAATAATACAAATTAAAGGCAGTTTTGTTTACACCAAATTACAATTTTTGCAGAGAAAAGCATCTGCCTTGTTCATTAACCGAGGATCGAGTTCCAAATGTACTTCCAAAATTTATATTTATTTTCAGTGAAAGTTGGCAAAGATTACCCAGCTAGCCAAAACAGACAAGTGGCTTTTATGCATATCGGAACCAAGAACAGACGAAGAAAAGGAAGTAGTATAGTCGAAATTTACCCATAACGGACACGTAGGAGGATTTTTCATTATCAAAAAATTTCTGCAAAAGACTTCAGTGGGATTTCTTAGAGATTGAAAGGATCTCAAACGAGTTCTGTTTTTAATAGCTCAAGCTCTTAATCAGCTTGTGGATCATATCATATTTATAATGCTGCTCGCAAGTCATGGTCACTTTTCGTGCGAATCATCGGCGGCAAAGCGTTCTTAGTGATGGTTACAGTTTCTCAACATCACAAGAGTTGGCGAAACCTATGCAAGATTAAATTGTAGGCCATACATAGGTGCGTGCTGCTAATATTTTTTTTTTGGAAAGGATGCAGATGTTTGCTTTAATGGAAGGAAATGCTTTTAGTTCCAACACTAATTGATTCAGTTACGGTCAGGAAAAAGAAAATTAGTGATCAAGAAATGCAATTCTACACTACAAAAATTAAATTTTATGCATAAAACTACATATTTATCCAAATGTGGTTATAACATAGTAATTTAAGAGGCTAAACGGGTGCCATTTTCAATAAATATCCTGTTAAATATTTCCTATGCAGACCATACATACCGAATTGATAAAAATAGATAACGTAAGTCAAATATGGCTTTGTGGGATTGTCAGAGTGCCGCTAATTACTGTTAGCTTTTAATTTCTTGTCGCATCATTGTAAGTTAACTCGAATCGCTAACTCTAACAGAATTCAATTTTTCCTGGGTTTAACCAAATTTTTCCAGTTATTTACTATCAGCTAACTGGAACTCTTCGTTAACTCGAACTGACATGACTTTCGCATGGATCGAGTTTACCCTGATGACTCGAATTAAAGTAAGACCGTCGACCGATAAACGTCAGAGTGTCAGAACACAGCTGATTGAAACGAAAATTACTGTTGATTGTGTCAGAATTCATTACCTTAATAATTAGCCATTTTAGTTCAAATTACTGAAAAAATTGTTAATAAAGTTATTGATACCATTATTGATAGAATTATTAATAAAATTATTGACAAATGATTGAAATTCAACACCAATCCCGATAACTGGAACCCCCGCCAATCACAGCCAATTTTTCGTTTATCTTGGGAGTTCGAGTTCGCGGGGTACTGCTGTATATTAGCGGGGAAAGGTTTACGCAATTGCTCTTTCCCTAAAATTGTGATACGCCTGGTGCGCGGAGAACAATATAACACCATCCCTAAAGAAATCGGAATGCATGCTAATTTACAGAGGATCGTTTACCGTCCCCTTCGCACACATATACCTCGGAGGCAATGGATAACCCAAGGTGGACTCCTGGGTGTGGATATCGATGACAAGCTGGGCTGGTCCAATTATATTAAGGGAATACTGAAGAGCTTTGTCAGTAAACTAAGTCTTATAAAAAAGAGCAGATTTTTACCCAGACAAGATTTTTTAAATCTGTACTTCAAAGTTATAATTCCTGCAGTCGCTTACGCTATATCCGTATGGGAAGGTATCATTCGGTAAGACGATTTAGACTCACTTAAAAGACTACACTGCAGAGCAGCAAGACTTATCTCCAACTTTCTCCAGGTTATACCATCAGTGGAAGTCCTTGACAGGGCTAAATGGGACGCTTTAAGTACTTACTATAAGCAATCTTTCCTGAAATCTTTCCTGAATCACCACCCTGAATGAGAGCACATATTGTATATTGTAAAAATTTCACCTCTCTTATTATCTAAGAAATAGCCCTAAGATAGAAATTCCACTATTCAAATCCAATTCCCAAAAAATTTCCATATCTTACAGACGTTCAATTTGTTGGAATCACCTGCTGATTAAGGGTCGGAAGATGAACAGTGTGAAAAGTTTCTCCAGAAAGATTAAAAAACCTACCTTTATTAGGGTCATCGACTTTTCTCATTTACATCGCAGATAATACTGGCTCCATATAAGAGACTTCTAGCTAAATAATGTTATCAACTAGATAAATTATGAATTTTAGATCTGGCTCCGGTTTTTGGAAGGTTGGGCAGCGCTATCCACTGGATAAATCTCTATGTGGTGGATAACGCTGTACGTTTTGCTATCACTTATCCGCTGGATAGCGATTTATCTGTTGGATAACGTTATCCGCCCTTTATACAACTGGGCCCTGAACATTAATCAGACAGGATCTTATATTGCAGATATATATTTTATGTTCGTATGTAGACTTTTAATCCTTGTTTATTCACGAACCCTTATCGTGTTTTCAGGAAGGAATTATTATCATTTATCAGTTGAATTGAATAACCTGCGAAGTGAAGTCTCATTCCCTTCCTAGCTAAACTCAGTTGAGGTAATAAACAGGAAATTTTCCCTCCCAATATCAATCATAATCCAGCGAAAGGGTAAGGCGAACAGATAATCTTCTCATCTTAAAAGAGTATAATTTCCCAAATTTCCACAACTAGTTTACATGTAATTACATAGCCGCAAAAAGGAAGATTTACGAAGACGGAGGGATGCGGCGTAGGCTCGCCTGATATTCACTTTCGACACAAGCAAAGGGGAAAAAATCCAGGCGTAGGTAGAATGATTAGTCCTACGGCTCAACTGATAGAAGAAGTATTGGTGATCCTCGTTCAAAGAGCAAAATGATCGGATAAATAAAGTCCTTATTTAAACTTTTTTCATCCTAACATGCAGAGGTTATGCTTGTACTTTCGTTGAAGTTACGTTATCATAGTGGGATGAAAAAAAATGCGCGATTGGCTTGTGCCTGCATCGCTAATGAAAACCAGGTTTAGCAAATATATTTTTCTGTCTTTAGCGATAAGCCCTTTGACTTTAACGACGATGAAACTGCAGGGCCTAAATGTAGTACAACCACAACCGTGACGTAAGATTTGACGATGTAGAAGAACAGGATAACATTAGTCTGGTCAAGAGGACTGAATCGTTGTGCTCTCCTTTGTTGCTCTTTCTTCTGCTCGCTTGAAAAACACAAGAAATGACAACGTTCCACATGCTAGTGTGCTATGATTCGCCGCTTTCGACGAGGCAGCTTCGAGAAACATTTTTCTTGAACTGGGCATGGGTTAGGGCAACACATCGCTCTTTTTAGGGTTGACTGAGAACTTCGAACAACATTTCAAGTACGAAAGATGTTATTTTGCGAGCTCGGTAAAGTGATAGAAAAAGATTTATATTCGTCTTGTCTCTGTCTTATTCTTTTCACTCGTATGACGCTTTAGACATTGCTTATTGTAGCCTTGTACAGGACGTGTCACAAATGGACTACGTAGCGGAGTCTCTGTAGCTCAGTGGTAGAGCAATAGAGCGCGAGATCCGGAGGTTTGACGTTCAAGTCCTCTTGGGGACACACTTTTTCTTTTCCTCTTTCCCATGCTCGAGACGAGTCGAATAAACTTCTTCCTCCACCACCTTTCAAATCTATTTTACCAATTCTTTTACTCTTATCATTCTTGATTCTTAAAGCTATTGTAGCTGGATGCGCGATGTGGCTAATCACCTAGTCAATAAGAACTCAGAACCCAATTTGCTATCTCCTCAAGTGATGGTGCTTTTCATTTATTTTGTGTATTTGTAATTTTTTTTAGGTCATGAGAGAGGAAAAATGCGTTAATTTCTTCATGTTTTTTTACTTCACCTGTAAATTATATTGCGTAGTCGTCATTTTTGTAACGCCTCCATCGTAAGAGAAAAATAAACAATTGTTCATTTATTCACGAATTTTCAAATTGACACCATAAATATTTCTTTATTCATTACATATATCTGTTGCTTTTAATAATAGCAATCTTTGAAATGAGCTCTTTGCAAAGGTTATAACAATAATTCGTAAAATTTAGTAGTTATAAATTTTTCCTCTTCCCACACGCCAATCCGTCACTAACGATGCCTTTCATTAAGCTTTATTCTTGATTACCTGGCTGAAAGTGCTAACAGAGTTCTGCAACAATTCTGTGACGTAGCAGCCTATAATTGGCTGCAGTTGTTAATCCATATTCATCAGAACTTGTAAAATTTTCAGCAAACCGCGCTGTTCGTCGTAGAGTAAAGACGTGTCGTCCGTCATGCTAAACTTAACGTTGCGTTCCGGGAGGAAGAGGACATTAGACCTAGAAAGAATAGCAACGAAAGCACTTTCATGTCACCAAAACAGCAGGTGAGCATTGTCTTTGGAAAATATCGGCTTAAAAAATACAAACAAGTCGTATTATCCCAGTTCATCGACGTAGCACGAATCGTTCACTTGGTCTGTGCCGCGGTTCTTCAACCGAAATTGGACTGACTTAGGACCTAAATTGGCTTAGAGAAAAGCAGAGCCACTGGAATTGTCAACTATGCTTAGTAAAACGCTCCCATATAATTTAATGTCTTTGCTAGCTAAATTTATTGCAATTGGGGACTATCTTTCTTTTGTATTTGAATGAGGCCACGTGGAGGTGTGATAACTCTTCTACTCAGTGACCTTTGCTTCATTGTCAATCAGACATTCAATAAAGTTTTGGTGCTCTCACTTTTTCAACAATTGTGTCAAAGAGTAAAATAAATATATAGAATTTTTTTTCGTTTTCGTCCTCAAGGAAAGTAAGCATTCCCTAATCATACTCGTATTTTCTACTTTCAGGAAGAGCAAGTTGTCAGAAGGATGGAAAAACAACGATTCTTTTCAAGAGAAGACCCTGGAATCACTGAATTTTTGGTGGAGACTGCAAAGATAAGAAGTTTAAAATTATTTAGTAATATAACCAAAAATGGTGGCCCCTTGTATGGTAAAATTTCCGCACAGCCCCATACTATTGTAAAACAAATCTGTTTTCCCAATGGCAATGTATTGTTTTAGTCATTGTTTTCTCTATTCAAGAACTGAATGCATAATGAAGTATGGGGCTGTGCGGAAATTTTACCCCTTGTATGTCTAAGTGTTGTAGGAAATCTTTGTTCTTTTGCTAATTGTCTTAGAATGGACAAAACTGATTACATGGTAAGTGAAAAGTTCTTAATTAGCCACCATTTTTGGAATAGTTTGTTGTGTTACGGATTGTTATGCAGGCCCTGGGCGATCGTTTAACTTATTTTGAACTATTAGCCATAATTTGGTGTCATTTTTCTCACATAATTCTGCATAGAGTTAAAGAAAGAAAAAAAAAAAGGAGGGTTTTTTTCATGCACGAAGAAAGAATTTAGACCAGTGCCATTTTAAATTATACCCGTTACTTTGTGCCATCAACTGCGTTCGGTTTTCATTTGGAAGTAATATATGTTGTAAAACTGTAATGCCTGGTCATGAGGTCTTTCGAATTCGAGAATCTTTCGAGACATTAATTCCAGACGAACGAATCAGAAATGCAAATCAAACAAAATCAGATAATTTGGTTGTGAACCAAATCATAACAGTTTTCATGTTTTCTTGTTAAATGCTTTCACACATTGATGACAAGTTTCATGATGATTTAAGGTATTACTGACAGTTCAGTATTTTGTGGTTGAAATTTGTACAGAAAGCACGCTGATTTCACGAAACCGAAGCGAGAACCGTTTATGTAGAATGAATGAGTCTATGGTGCATGTTTTCGCTTTGAAAAGCAAGAACATTCGATGACTTTACCGCGATGGTTATCATCTTGCTTGTTTTTTTAAATCGTTTCTTTACTACGAACTGTTAGTCCACAAAACTTTATTTTAACTGAAGTTGCTTTCGAAAAATAAGCCACTTGTTACCCTCTGGGCCAGGCATCTAGTTTTAAAACATATCGTAGCTAGTTTATTTACTCCTTGTTTATTTTATGTGGAAGGAATATTTTTTGGGCAGTCACTCAGTGTAACACAGGAATACAGAAACAAATGATCACTTTGATTTTCAAATTCAGTCTATAATAAAACAGAACTTGACGGCTACAAATCTTTTGTAAGTTAGAATTCATCGTTCATAACTTGGAGACAAAAATCAAATTTAAAAAGGTTTACTCATAATTTGTTCTATGGTTTGGAGCCTATAATTGTAACATATCTCAGCTTTTCATCAAATTGAAAGAATTCGCTCGTGAATCCAATAGAATTAAGACTCTAACGATGAAATGTCTTCGCTATTAAAGTGATTCCATTTTCTCGAAAGTTTAGGGAAGTTTTAAAAAATTTGGAGTCTTATTGTTACATGTATCAGCTCTTATGGCTAAAAATTGAAATGGTATGCTCCAATAACATATTTTTTCCATCCAAATTTATTCAAAAATAATAATTTGGAAATCTAGCTGATTGTCTTGGATAAATTGTTGTAAGTGCTTTTAAATCCTGTAACCTGTGTTACATTCGAAACTGGTGGCTTGAAAGATCTTTTACTCCGAAAAAAGGCATCATGGCAAAAGGCTTACAGAAGAAAATAATTATTGGATTTAAAAACAACCTGTGAATCAAAAAGATTTTTCACAATTTTGGAGATAAATTTCATGTTTGTGATTAGACACTTCATAGTTAACCGTGATGCTCTTTCGTTTGGAACTTCCACACATCTCGTGCAAGGAAATTTTTCTTTTTGAGAGTGAAAGAGAAATTGACGATTACCCTTCGACTCTTTTTTGCACGAGATGCTTTTTAATTATTTTTTGGCGGGCATTTTTACGAGAAGCGTTGTTCAAATTTTTGCCAAAAAAGTTGCAGGGGAAAACTCTGTGCAAATTGGTCCAAATTTTCCCGCCAAAAGTCTTAGTATATATTACATCAATTTTTGTTGATACCTTTTCATAAGTTAATCGAAAAGTACTTAATCAATTGACTTGTGGTTGAAGAAAACTTAAAACAAATAAAATACATTGAATATAAAACTTGTTGTATATTGAAAGATAATAAAAATGAGATGAGACAAACTTGTCACTTCACTTTATTGACTTAAGTACCAGTATACAAGAAGACAACGGGTAAACATTCAGTTTATTAGCAATGTGTTAAAAAAAAAAAAAAAATTAGCGCATGCGTATTTTGGGCGCCCGTATTTTTTCTAAGTCTTTTGGCGGGAAAATTCGCCACATTTGAACGGATGCTACTTACAGAATGAATAAGGAAAACGATGCATGCGAAGTATAAGCGCCCGTATTTTTTTAGGTTTTTTTCAACATAAACGGCCGTTAACATAAATTGAACCGACAGAAATCACGAAATACCTACTTTTCAATCTTCAATTTTGGCGTTTGAACCTTGGCTCCGACTGGAAATATTATTGAAAGAAATGCGCTATATCTGTTTTTTTTACCTCTGAATAAATAGTTACGTATTTTTCTTGCTTCTTGTTTCATATGTGCTTCAAGCATCAGGGATAAAGTCAGTCTGCTGCAAAAAAATGAGAATGAAACAATTAACACATGTTTTTGAATTTAAACCTTGCTTTCTCAAGCGAAAATAGTTCAGTGTAAAAATACGTAATTGGTAATGTAAGATGAGTTAAATCAGTGTTTTAAACTAACATATGCGTAACCTGGATTTAACGATAAATACAAAACTATCACTGATGAATGTTCCAATAAATTTGAGGAATTTTGTTGTAGCTGTTGTCGTCAAGGTGACTTAAAGTTAGATTATTTCAGATTTCAGGGATTGAGCGCATAATATGGATGGTTTAAACCACTTCATATCAAGCCGAGGGTTTTGAATTTTAGTCATTCAACAACAAGTAGCTATAGTTAATCTATGTTCGCTCCTTTGAGATCACGAAGAAATTTTCTTCGGCGCAAAAGTTGAATAAATTCAGTTTCTGCTTTCTCAAATCAATCGCGAAATCCTTATTAATACGTATACGATGTCAATTGTCGACGAGTGATTCAAAAAAAGAACAATATTTTTGCAAGGTACAACTCGAAATGAAGCCCCATAGAATCACGAATAGAAATAGAGGCATTAAAATATAACTCAGTGCTGACGCGAAAGAAAATTCGGGAGAATCGGTTCAAATTTAAATAACGATAAGATATTAAAATGACTAAGCGACGTCTCTCAAGAATGAAAAGCTGCAAATTACCCCTTTGAAAAAAGGTGCTTTTAAAACTATGTTCTGATAACTGGCCTTGCCTCCTATTTCTTTCATAATTTCGTACCCAGTAAACATCTCTGTATTAACCATTAAGTACAAACTACGAAGCAAGTCGAATTCAAAATTTTTTTTTCTTTGACGTTTAAACTTTTTTTTCTAAATATTTTCTAATGCTGCTTTTTCAGGATAGAATATCTTAAAGCCGGCCAACTGTAGGCATGATGAAAGCATAGTAGTAATAGCATGATGAAATTTAAAAAAGTTAATTCAGTAATTGAATGTAGCAAGATGGATGAACATAGGGCCTAAACTGTTTACCCATATGCATTATGAATGTGGCTGTAAAATCTCAGAAACTTTTGGGTGTAATCTATCAGTGAACATCAAAAAATCAACTTACCATGTCACTGAATAGTGAATTCCACTGATTGTCAAACCATTCATCTGGAGCTCACTCACCTGTTCAAATGTTGCACTCAGGCAGGTTTTGATTTCTTCATAGTCTTCTTTTCCTAAAATGAACAGTGAACATTCAGAAAAGTAAATGTTTACAAACATTAGGAAACTTAAACCAAAATTTCACTGGAGCAAAGTGGTGCTATCATGTAAATATCAAGCATGACTCTAAAATTCCTATTGATTCAAAGAGGGATAATTTTTAACTGAAACGTTCATTTGCAACTATATCAAGGAAACATACAAAGAACATACCATTATGTAACCAAACCATAGTTGATGAAGCGAGAATAAATCTAGAAACGTTTGTTGAACAATGCGTTGTTGTTGTCATTCATTTAAATACTTTGAGACTGCTTGAAGTTGGAGTGACCGTTCTACTTTTAATAAAGGAAAAGCAGATCGCGCTCGTACAAGACTTTTCTAAAAACTGTCCAAACTGAATTCTAGAAATGTTTTTCGAGGTTTTCGCATAGCACGTTTGTTATCATATTTTAAATTTGTTCCTTTTGTCTTTTACCTCGCGCGTGGCATCTGACAAAAGTGTGATTTTTTTTCATCGCTCTGAGATGTGAAAAGAGTTCTAACCTGAATATTGTTAATCAATGCTCAAAGCGTGCTGTTATAAATTTTAAATAAATAAAGGGATTAAGTCTCCAAAGAAACTGTGGGAGAGTATAACAGGTAATTTAAGCGATTGACGAAGGGCTAACACTCGAAACGTCAGCTTTTTTACTCTTTACGGTGGCCAATTTACATTTTCAACTCAGTTGTTAACACTTAATTACCTGCTTTTAATTTTGTCTAGTGCTTTCAAAGCGCCTCAACGTTAAATTGTCACGATAGGATTTCAATTGAGTTTCTGTTAGGAGGCGGTTTATAGTGCGAAAGCAAATTATGGGAGGCGATTGCGCAGCGCTTTATGCAAACTAAGAAAATAGGATAACTTTCGTAGCGCGAAATTTGATTGCCCTAAAATTTGGTAGATGAATCTGACAGCGTCAGTGACGTGATTAAATACACGTAATCTTTTGGGCAAAAAAAAGAAAGAAACTAGCAGAACATGACTATGCGAAAAAAATCTCACCTCCTGCTATCACACAAAAGGATGAATAGGTATCAATTAGATGTCGGTTTGTGTAAACACAAAAAAATTGTGGGAGGAGATTCTTCAGTTTTTCTTGCTTACAAAGCGAAATTTAAATATACTCGGATTGAACAATCGAGTCGAATGGGAGAAATTGACGAGCGTGTACGACTATTTCCACTCGCCATTTTTTTTTTTAACTCCTTTCCTTGAATTGAAATACGGAAAGAGAATGATACCCGTAAAACTACATGAATTAACGACACGCGAGGCTTCGGAAGTTATAACCAGGTGAACGTGAACCTTTTTGTGCACATCGGGAACAAAATTTCATTCACGCAGCGCGAAATTTAAATGCACGCATATTAAACAATCGAGCAAATGACGATAGTCTTCTACATGATTCAACGGCGTGATAGGCTTCGGACGTTAATACCAGGTTACACATGCTCTTATCACCTTTGCATCGCACAGTGAGCCTCTAATTGAATATGTCTTTCGCCAGTTTTAAGCAATATAAAGGAAAAAACGGTGAAATTTCTTTACTTCAGATACGAAAGCTACAGTCGCCCCACCATCTACCCCACCGTGACTATGTGCATCCTAAAAAATCTATCAGAATCACCCCCACGGGGAGGATTTATCTTATCATCAGTTTTGCCAATGATTTAAATCTGCCGCTCGTATGATAATCGGAAATTTTGAAAAATCCCGCGTGTATTTTAAAGCTGTTTCCGCCATTGTTCCAAAGTAACCATATACGGTCATTTTTAATCGTTAAACAAAGCCTGCTTAACTTTAAGTTGATCCGCTTTTCTTGACACGACTTGTATCTAACACAGGAATAGGCTGAAAAACACACAATGAACTCAACTGACATGTAAACCGAATTTTCTAACCAATTTGTACCCTAAGCCTACAGTAGAAGCTTCAAGAAGCAAATGGTACTTTTCTTTACTTAACAAAAAGAGCTCATTAAGCTCCCAATTTTCCCTAATAAAGACTAAAAACCTCTTTGAGGTTTAAGAATGACAGAATTCCACTTGCTATTTCAATTTGCTATCTGCTACAAGAGCTTCGACATTGATAATTTAGCTCTACGATGTTTCTAGTATCAGTTGATGATAAACTATACAAATTAAATATGAAGTTTTAGAGCATGCTATATATTTCAATTTGGTTTTTGCTCAAAATGCCAGATATTAAGTAAATATTGCATGAGGTTGAGGATGATATCATGAGGCTTAGGCATAGAGATTAGACACAAAGTTTGCAAATTCATGATATGCGAAAATTGAATTCAATACTGTTGTATTATACAATTTTACAATCTGGAAGAGAAGACACCTCTCTGAGTTTGCAAAAGTTTAAGAACACTACACGGATGAGGGGCTTCGAAACTAGGCATGAAAATCCAATATTTGCTGCATATGTAACGGGTAATAGGCCTGAGGGGAGTCCAATTCGGTCTGTAATCATGGGAGCAATATGGATTGAACTGGACGACTCGATGTTTTATTACCGATTAATCACAAAATCACAATTTCGGAGAAAAGAACAATGAAAGAAAAAGAGAATTTGCATTAAAAGACTGACAAAGGAGGCTTAAATTTTTTAATATCGCTCTGAAATTGACTCCAAAATCAAAATAAAACGAATAGCTGGTTGCTAAGTGACGGTTGGTTGTGATTAGTTGATTTAAACTACAACTTTGAATATGATTGGTTTATTGAACAGTCCGATAACAACCTGGCGAGTAAATTAGTAGAAAATAGGAGTTTTTTGAAACCAGTCACAATCGAGGAAATTGTAATATTTATGATTAATTGGGTCAACATGCCAACTTCACATGCTGCTGTTATTAACTGTTTGCTCTCAAGAAATCAGAGTTTTCATAGTAAGTCTAAAGTATAATAATATGAATGATTAGGCCCCGATATTTTTATTAAATCACGTCAAAAAAATTTGTACTTGTATGAGCTGATGATGAATTTAAACAAGCAAATATCAGGTTTCTGGATAATAGAAGTGACGAAATTAAGGTAAACTCAATATGATTCATAAAGCGTATATCAACAAATCACTGGAGGCAAATCAACAAATACTGCATCAAAATATATCTGGATGCAGAAAATTGTAATAAATGGAAAATATTAAAATGAAAAAATGGAAAATAGAAAATGAAAAACGGAACATGGAAAATGGAAAATGAAAAATGGAAAAAAGAACTTGGATCATATGGAGGCAATGCTGTTGTAAAGACAATTTTAGCAAAAAGAAAGCGAAATCTTAGAGTTATGGATCCATTTGTTCAAGAAACCATTGGTAGAAATATGGTTAGCGACTTCCTTTTAAGGAACAGTAGTTTCTAAAAACCATTTTTCGTCGCAACCCCTTAGGTAAAAAGCATTTATAAGAATAAATGACGTACCAGTACTATATGAAGAGTGGCTTTCTAGAGGTGTAATACTAGTAAAACATATAATGGATGACTCTTATATTTACATTTTGCTTGTCAGTTTCCAACATAAATATGAAGTTCGGGTTAAAACTCTAACGTTTTTTAGAATAATCAAGGGAATAGTCTATGATTGTTTTGACTGGAGGAACGGCCATAAAATGTCTACTATGTACATAAAAAGCTGTATTCGCTTTAAATACTTTCAACAAACAACCATCTACACATTAACATTGCTTTAGGAATGGAGTGTGAAACCACCCATTTCAGACTTAAAATCAACTTGGGTAAACATTAAATTTTGAATTTGTCGATCGAAAGAAAGTCGTCAAACGCAAAACAACGGTTTGATTCACCTTAAATATATAAATAAGTTTGAAAACAAGACACCAAGTAACAAAAAAAAAATATATATATATATATATATATATATGAGCCTTTTCAAGCTTTGCTGGACAGATTCTCGCGAATCCTCAGGACCTAAACCTCAAATGTCAATTCTTCTTTCCTATCTCAAGACACGAATGTATGTTGTGCGTATGTATTCATTGAGATCAATATGCGTATATAGATATATACTCTGTGTGAATTATGTTTACACCCAAAGAGAAAGAAATAAAAAGAACAAATGGGTGTAGAATTCCAAAAGACGAGTAACTGCTAAAAAAACGCAAGAAAAGTAACTTGTAAATAAGGTTGAAATGTAATGTAGTGCAATCAACACTTGTAATGTTGGTTGTGTCATGCAGAAGTGATCGCATTAAAAGTGGAGCTAGTACTGTTATTTAAATAGACTAAGTATTGTGGGATAAGTAGTGTAAGTAAGATGGGTTAAAGTAAAATCAGTATCGTTATCAATAATAGTTGTATGTCAATGTGATAAGTGATGTTATGTGATGTAAGTTGCTTGGTAATTTAGAAAAAGTAGCGTTAATAACATAATGTAATAAACAGTAAAGTTAAAAAAGTATTAGTGTGATTCGTGTGAAAAAACAAATAAATCTTAATAATAGAGGAATATAAATTTTTAGCTATGTTCCTTCAATTGGTTTCAGTACCAAGAGCTTAGAATTTAAGAAAATTAGGCTTTAAGATTCTTATTCAATCACATCATGAACGAAATACTGTATCATGTAGTTGTTGAAATACTAGAGCAATCTGAGAGGCAAAAATCGTTTTCAATTTGGTTGTTCGATAAGTCTCTAAGATTTTTATTGATTAGTCTCTGTGAAACTCAAGAAGCAGATTGAGAAAAAAAAATTAATTTTGGAACATATCATTAGGATTTTGTTTCAACCAAAGTCCTATTGCATATGCCCGAAAATCTTTGATATAAAATTGTCAACGTTTGGAATTATACCATTTAATTTGTTTCAATACTCAACTTCACAACACTTAAGCTCAAAGAGTTAAAACGTTTAAACTGAACAAGGGTTCAATTTTTAAAGAAACTATGACTATTAAAATTTTCAGAAATCTTGATAAGAATTCTGGGAAAAATTCAGGGAATGATAGTTCAAGGAGCATATTAATAATTTTTATGTTAATTAATTGTGTTTAAATTTTATTTAGTGAAGAAAAAAATTGACCCGCCTCGATTAGCATTTGCTATCTAAGGCTAAAAGAAATAATAAAAAGTGAAAAATTTTGTCGGAAGGGATAAGAGGTCGTAATGTAAGAAATCATCGGACCCTAAACTTATCGAAGATCTTAAACGAAATTCCGTAGCTTAGTTTTGAGAAATATTAATTCCTGAGCATCTTAAATTGTGTTTAGCCTCAAAAGACGGGACATCTAGGCTTCAGGTTGACCGAAATTTGTCATCAAATGAACGTCTTCTTTAACATCTCTTTAACACCGTGTCTATCATCTTGGCATCTGATGAAACAGCAAGAGGATACCTTTCAAAAAACTTCGCTGGCCTGGTATCTGTTATATATGTAAAATCAGCGCTCGATTAAGAGCAATTTTTCATTAAAAAACGACGATGTTTTGAAGGTTTGAATAAAGACTTAAAAAAAAATTCAACTTCTTGAAAACAAAACAAATAGTCCCAAAGGTAATCTATTGTTTGTGCTATTGTTTTCTTCTAACAAAGGACTGTATGCATAATGAAGTATGGGGCTGTGCGGAAACTTTGCCCAATTATTCTCAAATCTTAAAGCTTGAAGATAATTTGATAGTCCTAACTGTTGCTATGGTAACTTAGTATGTCAGATAGATAGTCATGAAAAAAAGCACAGTAATGACAAGGCATTTCTTTCACACCCTTGAAACAGATGAAATTAAAAGTCTTCTTGACAGAAATAATTCATCAAACAAACACTGATGAAAACAATTGAGGTTGCCCCAATCAGACACAGATCCAAGAAATTAGGCAGTGAAGAAATTGATTCATGTCTTAGTTCCAGTTTTTCTTCATTATTTACCGAATTCGTTAAGATTGTAATCATTCGCTAAATCCGGGCTAAATCGCTCAACGTAGAAATATAGGTTCGAACATACCTAGGTGCTTTTCATTCTATATACCAAAGGTCAACTTTCAGATAGAAAAAAAATCATCCAGAGCCACCACATTTCCTCTAACAAATTTAATGTCTTTTAGCCTCATTGAACAAAAGCATCAAGAAATTTCATTTTGATGACCTTCCAGGCATTCGAAAACAAAAAGTGTGATCAATTGAGAATATATAACCTATCTTACTTTGACTACTGGCCTTTTAGCTTAAAACTGTCTGGGTATTTGACAAACTTATAGTTGCTATGGTTAATCGATAACAATCTTTTTTTGCTTAACTTTTAACCTAAGTTTTATTTACAGGCTTAGATGCTGATCAATTCGTTACAGATATAAAAACCAACCTGATTAGATGTTATCCTTTTTTCTGTCCTCTCTTCATTTCTTGATTTCCAAGCTGGTCCATCTTGTGCTTGACTCTGTCGTAACTAAAGAAGGAAAGTACCATGTAACTATTATTCTATGCATACCTTTCTTTAAATAAGTAATTTTTTTATTGTTAATGATAAATATCAATGTCCAAATGGAAATACTCAATTGAAGCCACCACATTATATATCGACAAATAAAAAATATTTAATGGATTAAAAAATAAAAGGACATTTTACTTGAAGGACTTTGTTATCAGTCTATGACAAAACCAGCGATCACCTAGCTAACTTTGATTATTGGCACCTTGCCCTGAAATAGCATTTTATTGGTATTTGATGAGCCTCATTGTTGCTATCGTAGTTTGGAAACTGAGACAAGGGCGTTGAAAACACACTTTAGGTCAAAACTCTGTAATCATAAAAACTAGTTGAAAAATATGTACAGGATAATGAAGAAAGAAGTAAATAAATGAGCGATAAGTACACCAATGATAAAGTACGAATTTCTCTCGCTACGAATTTCTTAAGTTAAGTTCAAGAAGAACTGTCATGGCGGCTGCCACAAAGGATGTTTCCTACACTTTGTTCTGTGTATTACAGTTGACTCGGTAAATTAATTTTACAGTGGCCACATCAATAAAGATAAACACTGCATCTCTATCCAAATTTATCTTCCCATCATGAGATAGGTTACTTACCTGGAGAAAAGTAGTGAGAAAAGTGAAAAGCATGAATCCTCGACAAGGTATCTAAATCACTTGGTCCAGCATAAGAAATATTCGCCGACATGGAGACAACGGACAATATCCAAGATAATACGTTCAAATTACGATTTTCTTACTACATAGAAGCTAAAACGACGCTCAAATTTCTTGAAGTTCGTAAGCTCTGGCCACGTGCAAAACTGAGCGAAATATGAATTATTAATTTGAAAATTATTTGTAATTCAAATGAGTTTTCCCACTTAAAAGGCGGGTTTAAACAATCGACTCCGAATTGTTCGGTTCATCCGTTATAAATCGAAGTAGGATGCCCCGCTTTACAAAAGATTTTCAACATAAAGAAGTCTAGTAGAAAGCTGCAACTAGTGTTCAGGTTTATGAAAAGTTAACCCGAACCTTAATGAACTTGGACTTAAAATGTTATGCTTGAACAATATTTTTAAATTCATTACAGAAGCACATAACCTTGGTTATATGCTTCTGGTCATTAACTATCGGTTAACCACGCTTCTCTATACGTCAATCTATTCTTCTTTTCCATGGGAATTTCGAGTTAACGAGGCGCTGGCCATTTTCAACGATTTTGGTACAGTATATTTTAAAAACAAAACAGGAATGATTAAGTTCGTAAAAGTATGTCTTACATTAGAAATAAACTCTCTAAAATAACAACCTTTTTTTCAAGTTGTTGTTCATAGCCGTTATTACTCATGTATCCTTTGATGGCATTTAAGTGTACCACTTTAAGAAAGTGATCAAAACCTTAAAGCGCACCTTTACATGGCGTTTACATTATTTTTTACTCGCAAAAAAAATACAGTGATCTCCTTCGAGGTGCTTGTGAACAAGGTATTGACGATACCATATATAGGGAACTGTCGTGCACAGCATAAAGGATTCGATTTCAATCTAATCTGATAATACCACACTGATTTGAGAAGTTTATTTAATTTGAAAAACGTTTAAGCTATTATGAGAAAGAGCATAAGAGAAGCCCTGCCCACCGACGTCGTAACTAATTATGCTAATAACTAGATCAAAATTCTATTTTAATCATGACAATCTTTACACATAAGCGTCAAATTAAGATCAAAATATTAGATAAGGCTTTGAATGCAGGTAGATTTAATATCTTACCAAACACTGCTTAAACATTTATTGCATTTTTGATTTGCTAACCGCTCAGAAAACCAAATAAAAACTCAGATAAAATATGAGGAATGTACTGTGTCATGTTATGTAAATATGATGAATTGAAAGTAAGTCTGATTGTGAAGGCAGATAGTGCCAGTAGCTTTTGACAAATCGCATTCTCTTTCTTTAGAAAAATTTTTATAAAAATAACTTAAGTTGGCGTATATCTAAAAGAAAAACGGCTCTTCTTTTCAATTTGTTTAGTTTAATTCTTAGCTTTTATTAATAATTGATTACTTCCCTTCTTTTGGCCATGAGGAATTAAACAAAACCTCTTGAATTAATGAAAAAAAACCAAACTTCTGCTTTCCTTCTCCATGAAACGAAACCGCAAACGTCACCGGCAAGAAATGCTTACGTTGACGTCAACTTTTGTCCTCGTCCGCTAGACAAAATGTCTGCATAACACATAATAACACAAAATAATTATTGTATTATCATCCTAAAACGTTAAATCAACACCAGTTTCGGTAAATTTTTTTTCCGTACTTCCTCTTAAATTGCCTTCCGGCGATGCTGGCCCTGTTACGTTCCCCTTTAAAACATTTATTGTTGACTTACTCTTGCATTGAATTATTCAGTGTATATAAGTTGTGAAAATCACGCGTGGCTTTTAAAAAACGTCACAGCATCTTGACTTATCCGTATCAAGAGGATTTGGTCGAAGCAGAAAGCATATTTTCATCGCTTACCTACTCCTCAAGGCTTTGTTAAGTTCAAAGCCCTGAAACCTCTTTTCACCAATGAGAGCCATTCAAGCTTTCCTATGTTCTGTCTGTCTGGTCCTGACTGATTTTATTCAGCGAGTAGACCTAACTCAAGAAGACAAACCATCAATTGGTAAGCCAGTTTTTACACCAAACTCATAGCTTACATTTCGTGGAGTGGGCTTTCATAGTTACTTGAATTTAAGCTCGATGTAAGGGTTAAAGTTAAAATTAATTCATCTTAAAAGGTTGGAGTTCACCTTATGAAAAAAATGATACCAAGATAGGTTTTTTAGACGGAAGTTTATTTTTACACGCACTTTTCAAATTCATGAGTTTTATAAAACGTCTTAATAAACTGATTTATTCTTTGAGGAAACCATACTTTCACATGAAATACGTTTTTTGTATGCATATATTCCTTAAAAGTTCGCTAATAATGTTTCAACGACGAGGATTTGTATTATCCTCTCCGGAATAAAATTACTTATTGATAGAACAAATTTCGACACATCCTCTTGAGTTTGTTTTGCTTTGACACGCCTTAAATGAAATTATTAACCAATCAAACATGGCCAATTGCTTCTTCTTGCGCTTAATGACAGGTTCGTGGCTTTGTATCCTGGTAATATCTACCACTGATCTGATTTACCGTTTTGATTACCATGATTGAGTTTCAATACACTTTCAAAAACATTCGTTAGTAGGGGGATGCCAATTGAGAGAAAGGATTCAAGATGGGCCCTATATTCGGAGAGAAAGGATTCAAGATGGGCCCTATATTCGGAGAGAAAGGATTCAAGATGGGCCCTATATTCGGAGAGAAAGGATTCAAGATGGGCCCTATATTCGCCTACTTCCGCTCAAATTCCCCTGAAAGTAGCTCCAGCACTCCTAATCAAAGGCAGTGTAGTTCTATCATGGTCTGCGTGATGCTACTGTAGATCCACTGTGGTTTGCTTTCCGTCTGCCTTTACATCGGAGTTATGCACTACATACAGAGTAGAAGGCAAATTCAGATTGATGTTCGCTCCAATCTTGGCATCTAAGTCTTAGATCAAGAATGAATTTACCTCTGCGCGAATACTGGCTCACAGAAAAGAATGTGTGGTGTAACTGCAAATATCACTTAAGCTAACGTTAATTTGTTGCTTCTCAGGTGCAGTTTACCACCCAAGAGATGGATCTATCGCCAAGATGCTGGAGGAAGTCATTAACAAGTCTACATGTCAAAGAAATTTTGACTCGAAATCAAACGATGTATGCATTGATGTGATATTGATCGAGATTAATTCTGCAAAGGACCTGTTGATATATGGTAGGATGAACTAGTAATGATGCATGCATATGTGCAGCTCGACAGATGTAATTCGATGATTTGTTTAGTTATGAAACATGCTACATTGTAAGTAGACAGTCTTTTGATTAAGCAATCAAATAAGCCAGCTTGTAAATCATGATGTTAAGGGTAGATAGAACGATTCCTAAAAGAGTTGAGTGGAAATCTTGGTAATGGTGGCAGTAGTATTGGTAGTAGTAGTGGTGGTAGTAGTAGTAGTAGTAGTAGTAGTAGTAGTAATAATAATAATAAGTTGTAGTAGTAGCAGCAGCAGTATTAGTAGTAGTAACACTGAGTAGTATTAAAAGTTATTATCTCATAAATAGTTTATTTTTTCTCTTTAGAAAACTTAAAGAAGATGAGTTGTGCAATAGCAATCTTCGACTTGTCATTTGGTGATCACTACTCGCTTGCTTTTGCTGAGGTGCTCACCATTCCGTTACTGAGCTTCAAACCTGTCCTTCAGGATTTTTCAAGTGATTTTTTCTACTCAGCACTGCCATCTTACGAGATGTATTCCCGTGCGATGGTGGACCTGCTTGATTTCTGTATCGGTAAAGAGAGTACTCCAAGAGAGAAAGTAGCGATTGTGTTTGAAGGTTAACTTTTAATTTTTAACATGCATTACGAATTCTTGTACTGTTTCCTTTGCAGATGGTTATTAACTTGAATTTTTTAAGTAATCTATGCTGGATCCCTCTGGTTACTGGCCAAAGATAGCTCAAAATGTACACCCAAGCCTCACGATATCGATCAATGATTCATGAGGCAGGGTGGCTGAGTGATACACGAGGCTAGGCTTGTAGTCTGTTGATCCCAGGTTCAAGCCCTCCACCCTGCTACTCACTGGATTTGTCCTCAATCACCCCGAGTTCAATTCCTCGGCTGCACTTTGTATAGGTCATAGCCAACTCGTCTGCCTCAAACTAGTTAGAGATTTAAAAACTCCTTTTTTATTCAACGTTTCAATTTGTTCTTATTGACGCTGAAAAGCCTAGTTGAAGGACTGGTTAATCAGTTTATATTCCTACGTTGTCAAAAATCAATGGAGTCTGTCTTAGTCGGGGGATTTTAAGAAATACATACGTGTCTGTCTTTGTCAGGGTATTTCAAGTAACCCTGTGGGAAAAGGAGAAGAGAGAATAGATAGCTCTATCAGGGCCTTAGCGTGGCTTCTCCACATCTAATTAAGAAAGTGTTATTATTCTTCAATAACCATAACAATTCGTCCAATTTTTTCCAGCCGATTACTCTGCTGTAGCTACCCAGGTTTACTCAATAGCTCGTGAAATGGAAAAGTTTAGAGTTGAAGCTATTCCTGAATTACAAGTTAACGACAACAGCCAGCTGCAGCGCGCCCTCGAAGTTCTGCCCAAAGTGCGAGCAAACTACGTACTGGTTATTTGTAGACCCGAGAATCTGGCCACTATTCTTGAGATGGTAAGTATTGTGTTGGCTGTGTCTGTTGTTAAGTATGTGTGCTCATTTCATTTGAGCTTTAACCCTTCTGACACCTTCATATGATCAGTATGCGTATTCTTCATACTGTTTTCTATACGTTTCCTTTCCTCTGACAAGGAGAATTTTTTTAATAATCAAACCTTCTTAGGGTGCGGACAAGGAAAATTTTTTTTTAACAATCAAGAGCTTCGCTGCTTAGAGATCATTTCCTTAATGTTTTATTTCGGGGTTATACTAAGATGAGAAATTAGCCAAATTCTCCTGTTAGCTAGGCCGAAGCAACATAATAAGCAAAATTATTTCCAATCACGATGTTAGGTTTAGGCTCACTTCAGTACATCCGTAATCAATTCATGTAAACATTAAGTTACTTTTTTATGTGTTCCAGTCACTACGTCTGGGAGCTATAAACAAAGATTCAAGATGGTTTACTTTCAACATGGTATGAAACATTTTTTTCAACTACCTGTGAAAACCAGAGTACCCAACAAAGTCTTTTGTCGAAAATGTTTTGCCTGTGATCCAAACCCTATTCCTTTTCACTGTCTTCTTTGACCATTTTTGATCGATAAAGCTTCTCTATGTACCTGACAAATCATTATCCTTTTCTTTCCGTTACCTTGAAACGCAAAAGAAAACGAAAGGAACGCGCTTCTCCTGAGATGTTCTTTACAGAAAAACATGTGCGCGGTATCCCACAACGGAAACTCAGATACCAACATGCTTTTATCTTATTCCTTCAGGACTTTAAAGGTAACATATCGAAAAGTTGTTTTAAAGGACTTGTTGGGCTCCAGGTGAACCTGACAGATATCCGAAAGGCTACAGATCTGAAAAGGAAATTCCAGCTCGAGAGTAGCACCAACCAGATTTCAGAGGTATATTCTCCAGACTGTTCCCTATACATTCCCAGAGGTGCTGATGAGGAGAATTTGTTTCATAATCCACAACTTCTCTAATAAGTGACCATCTCCTATATTCTCATTACTTTCATGTGTGATGCGGGGTGATATTGTAAGGAGAAATTAGACGCTAGTCACTTTTAGGTACTAAAGGGTTAGTCCTGGCGTTTGCAGTAAGCTTGAACCTAATCGAATCATTAAAATCATGGCTAACTTATCATCTATATCATTCAATTTTCTCAAGATCACGTATGCATTGGTCAATGATACAATTTACGCAGTCGTAGAAGCCTTTAAGCAAGATACGAAAGGGATCTCAAGACACCTGAGAGACTGTTTCGCAGATGGGTATAGAATTGAAGATAGTAGTAAAAAACTGCTCAACAATCTAAACGAGAAGGTAAGAAAATGACAATTCTTGCAATTATCTTTCGCAAAAGTATTTGTGAAGGTTCTAGATTTTATTGACCAAACAAAAAATTCTCTAGATGACAGATGTTACCCCTACTAAAGTGGTAAAGAACGGGAAACGTTTCCGTCTCATTTACACCCTAACATCAGTATGAAAGTTCTCCAAACTGTTCCTTATACATTTTCTATTGCACTTACAAGGATAAGTTTTACAACAATCAATAGCTTCTTGAGTTCGCGATAATTTCCTATATTTTCAAGACCTTAACGTGTGATTCAGGGGTGATACCTTTGGGAGAAATTAGATGCTTATCACTCCCAGGAGAGGAAGAGTTAATTGCGTGATGTACAATTAATTGATTAAATGTCATATCTCGTTCGTGTGTGAGATCAGATTTCTAAACCTTATTAGACGTTTTGGTGTGTAGTATTGCTGAGTATTTTTACGAGCTGCGCCGTATTTTGATCAGCCCAATAATAAATTATTTATGATCCAGCTGCTTTTTTTCTGCTTAGTCTTACTGCTCGTTGCTCATAAGGCGGGAAAAGTAAAGCGGATAGAAAAGCGTGGCGCGCGTAGCCGACCGGTCAAGTAGGTTTTGTCTACAGCAAAAAATAACCAACTGTCCAAATAACCGTATAATATATATCGCAGGATGTTTATACTTCATTCGCGCGTTATTTGTACTGTGCTTTTTGCAGTTGCATAATAATGTAGAATATTAATTCCCAGAATACATTTCCAGGTGAAGTTGGGGGGAATTACCGGGTTAGTGGACTTCGATAACAATACAAGGAGCAGACTTGTGGAGAGGTTGGATATAATAAATGTTCAGGTGCGGGGAGATGACGACGGTAACACAGAGTCCGCATTGGTCAACGTAAGTCCCTTTAACAATTGTCTAGTGAGTGTTTTACCATAAAGAATTTTAGAGGTGGCACTTTGAAAACAGTAAGGACAACGTAGCCTTTTGCTCCAGGTCTACAAAACAGGTAGCTACCCTACGTGTAATTATTTCCTCATTTACAACTCTATTGCAACTCTATTTTTTCTACAAGCTTACTAGTTCGATGGAATGTAAAGCAACATAGTTATATGTACAACTTCCAATCAAACCAAAAAAAAAGTAACACGACAAAGAGCCATTAAGAACGGGCAAACTGTCTGGAGCACGTGAAACGCGGATGAATTTGCATCTGTTGATTGAGAGGGAAGAAAAATTTTTCTTAGATCAATCGCCGTCAACCTCCGTCGGTCTGTGATGACCATGGAAGAGATTCCTAGTTGTCTGCTTTATTACAACGGCGCTGCCTATCATCGAACAGGCTGAATGTGCGAATGGTAATCGCAGACGCACAGACGCACAACTTCTTTTTTTCCTGCTGGTCCGCTTCTCTTCCGCTGTGCTGATCAGTCTTTCTCCTTCTGACTTCAGTTGTCTGGTCAGAGTACTTCTTCATCTGAAACGGTCGGTTGCGAGATCACTGAGCAAAATAAAACACAAAATGGGCAATTTTCACTAATCAGCAAGCAATCATTCAATTAATAATTTGAAACTAGTAAACTACTAATGTTGTTTCTGAATGGTTTGAGCAGGTTGGTCATTGGAACGCAAACAAAGGAAACACAGTTAACAAAGCAGTGCAACTTGACAGCTTGGAGGACTCTATCGACTGGACTGGGGATTTCTGGGAGGAATTACAATGTTTAGTGCAAAACAAGAAAAACAGGAGGAAGCCTTTGGAAGGACGTGTGCTCAAAATTGTTACTATAGAAGTAAGAGGGAGATAAAATAGGATAAACATTAACTCGAACCGTTGTGAGAGTAAATTACAAGTGAATTCGTATACAGCAGTAATAACATTTATGACTATGACTGCAACGACAAAAAAGACGAGAGTGATGTTTATCAATGATTGCCAGCGGCAACTATTATCAGAGACGGGTATAGATGTTTTTGATTGAGGGGAGGGGGGAGGGGAATATCTGAACTTCAAAACCCTCCAAATATGGCCGAAATTTAGTTGTGTTTATTTTGCACTGACGCGTGTTTCATTAAGACAGCAACAACAGCAAAAACAACAACCAACCACTTATTGGTATGTCTGCGATCTTGTTATTAAAATAGTTTTGGTGTCAGACAAAAATCGTGTATAATAATATTTTTTCACGCTATAAATAATTTAATCATCCCGCAAGTCTTACTCAACATGAAAAAATCCCTTTCTAGGATTCACCGTTTTGTATAAGAATAGCAAACCAGACCGAGGGAAAGCCAAAATATGAAGGATTCAGCATCGACCTTCTTGACGCAATTCAAAGGAAAATGGGCTTCCAATATACTCTCATGACTAACAAAGATGGGAAAATGGGCTCTAAAAATCGTAATGGAAAGTGGAATGGACTGATTGGAGACATTGTTGAGAAGGTTTGATAAAATTAGTAGGAAATAATTATGCGTTTTTGTGTATCAAAAATGCAATGAAATATTTTTCCTCAGGAAGACGAAGATTCTGTTTCGCAATTAAAAATTTAGTTAAACCGCTTGTGAAAGTCTTAGAATATTCACAATTAATGTGCAGTTACCGTCTTTTTCCAAGGAAGACAGATTTTCACAATTAGATGAACGACTGTAAATTGCCTCCTAATTCGAACAATTATTTTTATGATGTGTTTTTTCAGAGAGCACAGGTGGCTATTGGCGCAATCACTATCTCTGCTGTAAGAGAGTTAGATGTTGACTTCAGTAAGCCCTTCATGGATTTTAAAGTCAGTCTGTTGATGCAGAAGGAAAAGGAACAAGTGAACCTGTTTGTATTTTTACAACCGTTTGAGAGAAACGTTTGGCTCTCTACGTTGGCCGTCGTGAGTATTACTTCGCTGAGTCCAGTGGGAGACTTTGTATCACTTATTTCTGATTGAAATGAAGACGAATACACCAATAATATTCTCATAACGGGCAAATTTTTCAAAATTGTTTTAAAAGTTTGTCATGGTGGGACTCTGAGCCAACTTACTTTCGCAATAGGTAAGCTTTTTTTATGAACAAAAAATAATAAAAATGCTTTCTTTTTGTATCCTCATCCCTTTGACTCATAGGAGTGAATAGCATCTAATTTTTTTCCTTGACCCCTGAATCAAATATTAAGGTCACCAGAATAAAGGAAATGATCAGCAAGTAAAGAAGCTCTTGATTGTTAACCAAATTCTCCTTTTCAGCACCTCAGGAAATGTGTACAAAACAGAATGGAGAATGTGCATACTGATGTTAGGGTGTAAAGGGTTATATAAATGAGTTTATATGGGTGGGAGGAGTTCTAATTTTTGACTTTTTCTTTTTCTAAAGGTAATCCAGATACAACCTTTGTATTATCAACTAAAAAAACGCGAAAGTAAAGATTAATCAAAGCTCAAACACAAAAAACTTTTTTGCAAGCTATAACGATTCGTTTCAGACAATTTCCTGTTGATTTAATCTTATTACTAGGTGATAGGCATCACGTTCCTCGTGTTCTGTTTGGATCACCTCAGTCCTAATGGATATCGAGCGATGGCGGAAAGATCTGGCGAAGGAGATGGTGACGAACTCAATTTGTTCAACAGTCTGTGGTTTGCCGCTGGTTCTATTTTGCAGCAAGGTGCTGATAATACACCGAGGTCTGGCTCAGGGAGGATGCTGGCCGGCGCATTCTGGTTTTTTACGCTGATTCTAATATCTACTTACACTGCAAACTTGGCTGCGTACTTTACAGGTAATAAACAATTTAGAAGCTGCTTTGATGACGGTCTGTGCACCAGAATTGACCGTCATGTTGTGAATTCTTTCCTCCAAGAAATAAGATCGTATGCTAATCTAGTCAGAACTCATCGGTCACCCTCGACAGCTAATGTTCTCGATTTCAACCGTTTCAACCGAAAATCCTCTCATCTTAGATTCAGCTGGTTATTTTGCATCTGTTAGCACAAACTTAACAGTAGGGACGTAAATGGTCATTAGTTCCGCTCCTTAAGAAATTTTCAATTGATTGTCGAAAGTGATCCAGCCGGATTGTATTGGTTTTACTTTACTTGGTTCTGTGATTGGTCTAGAAAACTCGCACCACTCTCTCTCTCTCTTTCTCTCTCTCTCTCTCTCTCTCTCTCTCTCTCTCTCTCTCTCTCTCTCTCTCTCTCTCTCTCTCTCTCTCTCTCCGTTTAGGCGGTTTGCCTGTTTTTATTTTTAAGTCTTCATTGGCTCTTCTCTCTTTCTTCTGATTCGCTTTTGTAATTACTTTGGTTTGGTTGTACGGCACTCAATCGAAAAGCACTCTATACAGTAAAGTGTCAAATGGTCCTGCGTTGATCCATTCGAAGCTTCAACATCTCTCCCCCTCCCCCCGGGCAATATCTCTGGCATTTGAACTTTGGAAGATTGGCTTGTTCAAATTCCCTTTCCCACGTAGTAAGAATTACGTTCAAATGCCACATCCATTTTTTGTAAAAAGCAAAATCAATTACTGTGCATGACTTTCTGTACATTGACCAAGCTCTAAAACCTTGACCTTGTGGACCTTCTGAGCCATGTGCTCGCGAAAGTGAACTTTTACCTTAAAAAACTCCATTTTCAAAGATATAACATTTGTATTCCGCTGGAAAGACTTGATACTTTCAGTTCACATTCCCCACCCCAGCCAGGCAAAATTCAAATTCCTGGGCATGAACTCGGGTTGCCCAGGGGGGATGCCGAGTTAAGCTTCGAATTGATTGGCGCATTATGTTGTGCGTTTTCTACTGTAATTCCTGCGAAGTTTGTCTGAAAAATGTCGTGAACTATATGTTGAACGTGGGAATGTATCACGCCGGTTAGTAATCAGTAAAGATCGTGCCCTAATTCTAAAATCTTCGGCCATTTTTTTCAGCCAAAAACACAAAAAGAAGTATTAACTCTCTGTCAGACCTGGCCAACCAGAAAGAGATTGACTACGGTGTGCTAAACGGGGGATCTCTGTACACATTCTTCAGTCAGTCCGAGGTGGAGATTTATGAAAAGATGTTTAACAGAATGAAAAGTGAAGCCACATTTGTCAATTCCACAAAGGAAGGAGTTCAAAAAGTGAGAGAGGGTGGCTTTGCCTACCTGACAGACGGACCCTACCTAGATTACTACAACAGCAGGGAACCATGTAACACAATGATGTTGGAGAATTTATTGGAGGCCAAAAGTTATGGTATTGCACTTCAAAGGAACTCAGAACTGACGAACCAATTTTCTGTCGCTATTCTTCAGGTAATTCTTAACGAGTTTTCAAATATCCTTAAGCCACCAAGACGTACTTCTTAATTCTCCCTTATAACTGGTATATTATTCCTTGCAAATTAGTTGTGAGAATTTGATGTTTTATCAAGGTATAGCACCGTCCAGCTGTTGAGTTCGACTTACTTCATTACAGTTGTAAAAATATATACTGAAAATTTGTATTTTAATCCTTTAACTCCCAAGATCTTATTAGTAATTCTCCTTACTGTCTGCCATATAACTCTAATGATGTTAGATCGGAGCATTTGGTATTGGATCAACTGATAATCCCCTTGTTAATATTTTTCTTCGTTCTCATCACTTGTCTGCTTGATATTGTATTGATAATGTAAGGAGAAATTATGCCTTGATCACTCATGGGAGTTAAAGGGTTAATCACATTTGAAAGTACAATATATGGGTCAATGAAAACAAGAAAAAAAAAGGGAAAAGAAAGAAAAGAAGAGGAATGAAAGACAAAGAAAAGTTACACGATGATCACTCCAGCTAGGGATGAAAAAGACAAAAAAAAAAACAGGAAATTTGGTTGTTTTGATCTGTCGTTGCTTGTTGTTCCCCAGCTCCGCGAGGAAGGTGTGGTCGACAAACTCAAAAAAAAGTGGTGGGACCGTCGCAGTGAGTGCACAGACTCCACAGTTAAAGCAAGCAGCACACCCATGAGTATCTCATTGGATCATATGGCGGGCGTGTTCATTGTCCTGGCAGGAGGGATCGTGGTGTCCGTTATGTTCCTAATGGTCGAGAGGAGGTGTAACAACCTGAGGCGGGAGGTCAACAAGAGCACGGTGGGTGCACCGGTTAATGACGGCGTCATTGTCAGGTTGAATTCTCTAACGTCTCACCGGACCAAACACACGCTGAAGCCCAAACACAAAAAGGCGCTCTTAAAAAAAAAAGAAATCCTCAATCGGCACCGGTCGAGCAATACTTTCTAGCCATGCCCTGGCACTATAAACACCCTTTAGGAGCCGGCCAAAAATCGAAAATCTGACTTGACGAAATCGTTCAACATTTTAAATACAGCAGTCACTGTCTTAACGCGTTGTGACACCTAGATCAAGTATTGTTGAATTTAGCGATGTAATAACGTTAACTTTTCACGTAAAATTGGTTTATTAAACCGGGTAAACCACATATCCCAAATCATTACTTTCTTTCCCTAACTCGAACATTTTCTTTTAAAAGTAGCTCTATGTCTTAGTCAAACAATAGTGGTTTTGCATACGCTTTTGGTGTTTTTTCGTAAGTCTGTCAGTCTATTAACCGATGGAAAATTTTCACTATGTGAGACCTTCTTTGCACTTCGAAATTTCCTTGACGTATACCCAAAATTCATTTTCTAGTCTATGGCGAGCGTAAAAGAGCAGATGGACTTACCAGTGGCGACGACTCATGCTTACCGAAGGCCATTCTCAGATCACGGACTAGAGAACAAAACGATTAATAACATAGATAATCGAAGGAACATGGACGCGAAGGACGGAGCACGAGCGCGAGACGGCATGAGTGCTCCCAGAATGCAGTCGAGGCTTCCAAATGTTTACGCGGGGGCACCGGAAAGTAATCTGTGATTGGACACTGTGTTTCAACGGCGAATGACGTCATCAAGTCGTTTAGGGACTAGTTTACAACAGAGTAACAATTGTGTTGAGGCGATACCTCCTAAGACGATTTTGAGGGAAAAGTAATTACCTCGGTCATATTAAGATAGTTTCAGCTGTGATCAAAGGTTAACTAAACGTAATATTTGAAGGGGTGATTAGTTCCCATAAAATTTTACGATAATGTTATTATCAGTCAATTTATCGTTTCATTGCTCGTAATCACAGAGAAAACTAAGCCATTCAAGTAGCGCTAGATGTATACACATAATGGTCTCTTCAGAAGTAATAATGCCTGTGTTTTACTGTGAATTATATTCTTCATGTGTGTAGTTGTCTATCCTTGTCAGTGGAAAATGGCATATTACCTCCCTAAGCAGCTGGAGAGTGAATCCCGAAGGAAAGACGAAAAATATACTCGATGGTCGCATGATAATTCAACTACTGAAATAAGCTATTGAAAATTATTGGGATTTATCAGTGTTGTGCAAATCCATTGACCTGTTTCCCACTAATAAATCATGGTACTCTTCTTGATAATTGTTCATCTTTGTTGTACTAAATTTAATGTGTAAATGGCGGTGAATCGAATGTGGACAGGGACGTACACGTACTCAAGAGTGATCCTCAGAAAATATCGAAACATAAATTCTTAGATACAAAAACACAAAGGGATAACAAATGGTAATTATTAGAAAGTTTTCAAATCAAAATTTTTCTCTTCCTCCAACCAACCTTCCCTCCCGGGTTACAACCACTGCTTGCCCTCCATTTCTGAAGCATCAAGCCATGACCAGCAATATTGCCATTCCCCCTGGACTGACTTTGATGCTGTCCTTGTCCAGTTGAGGTAAAACTATACCGTTTTTCTGATTTATTAATCTTCATTATTCCCAGTAAGTTTATAGGGCCTGTAAAGCTGCTCTATTTTAATTCAAGATGGATGTTTTAAAAGTTATACAATAAAACTATCAGTTCAGGTAATAAAATAGAGTGGTTAGGGTGCCAGAGCCTGCCTCTCTATTCTTGAAATTTTGATTTTAAAAATATGTCCTTGGGACAATTAAGTTAAGAGGACTTTAAAGAAAAAGGCCCCTGGTTGGAGAGAGGAACTGCTAGAGGTAATTTCCTTGCCCCAGAACAAAATAAAATGACCTTGCCTTACCTAAAGCCCAACCCTTTCAATTCAGAGTCCAACATTACTACCATTACCAAATACTAAAAGAACACTTTTGTAAATTATGTCAATAGGTAGAAGTTTGCAACTGATTAATCAATTTACTTGCATGTTTCATCAAAATTTAATTGGCTTAAAAGAGCTCATAGCACTAAAAGAAATAAATGCAGAAAATAATTATTTCCTTACAGTCTTGTATCAAGTACCCCTTGAGTCAAATAACAAAGTCAAGAACCAAAGAATTTCTAATTACAGCTGTAGATTTAAAGTTGCCAGCCTCATTTACTTTAAGTGATACAAACTTCATATTCCAAAGCATTTCTTTACAACTTGACCCTAAGTCAAGAACAAACAGAGTGTAAATTTGCATTAATGCACTTCATTTTCTGCACTGTTTCAATATTAGACAGTTTCATTCCTTGACTTGCTCCTGGTTATTTCCTTTCACCTATACTCTCTTTCAGTCTCTTCACAATGGCTTCTTTTTCTTTCACTAGTTGTTCAAGCTCAGCAACACGGGCCTCCTAGAATTCAAATGATAACAAAACATGTGTTAACCCTTTAAACCGCAAAGGGTGATAAGCATCTAATTTCTCCTGACAGTATCACCCTGAATCAATCATTAAATAAGATCATGAGAATAAAAGAATGGTTGCAAACTCAAGAAGCTCTTGATTGTACAAAGGAAATGTGTAGAGAACAGTATAGATACCTTGCATACTGATGTAATAGGGTGTAAAGAGTAGATCAGACACCCTTGAAAGGCTATAAAAGCCAAGCCATACAATCCCTGCGACCATTTTGTGTGGTGTAAACAACCAATAAATATACCAGTGCAATTAAGAGGAAACCTTTAAATCAGTTGTTGTAAAGTTTCATGAACAATCATGTACAATCAGAAAAATATAAATTACATCAAAATACAGTCCAATCCTGATAACTCAAATCTTCAGAGGAAACTGAAAAACATTTAATTATTTACCTGTATTCCAAGCTGAGTGCAAATGACTGCAAACAAGGAATATAGGTCTTTACCAAAATCATTTTTCTCTGCACATATAATACAGGTCAATCAAATTCATTACACTATGAGGTGATGGAATTGAAAATAAAGCATTTTGAAATTTAGGATTTGAGCAGTAAGGCTTTCTGAAGATTCAGCACTGTGTAGTAATGCACAAAGTTGCTGAAAATGATGAAAATTCCCTCAGCCAGGTTCCTTAATGTATAGGAACTAATACTTGGAGTATGTTTTTCTCAACAACCTTAGTCACTTGTTTTTTATCACTTGTAGGTTTGTCCTTGTCTTTCATATTGATCAGCAAATAATTAATAATTAATTAATACCCTAATTTCTGGCTGTTTACCACCAGGTAATCATCTCAATTATCAGTAAACGGCTGTTGCTGTGGGTAATAGGTAGGTGCAGGTTACAGTACTGCTTGTGTAAATGTTAACTGTGCAAGTGACAATTAACTGTGTAAGTGACAATTTTAAATCTACCAAGACTGGTTACAACTCTTTTACAGTTATTACGGGTTGGTACAACCACTCATTAAAATACAATTCATACGAGACAATTCACCAAAAAATTCTCACTTAGATGCCATTCAAGTTTTTAAATGAATTTTATCACAGAAAGACCACAGCAACCGCAAGAAAATGTTATGCCAACACAAGTTGATTTCACCTTGCCACATTAGTAGTTGCATGGGACAAAAAATGTTTGCCAGATCACTTGTAAACAAACCTTGATGATGACAGAAATAATCCAAAGATAACAGGTGCATCAACAAAAATTTTCTCTTCAACACTACATGTAGCTTGAACTCAACAATATTTCCCTGTTCAGAGCAATTTTTTAGGGCCAAGTAGGAACCCAAGACATCAAGTTTTTTTTTATTAAATTGCAGACAATACTTCACAAGTTCCCTGTCATATCCTATTTTCTTGAGTTGAAAAATGCAATATTTTTCACTTCAAACAGGGAACAAGTAGGCTCTAGATTAAAAGAGCATTTTTTGACAGTTGAATTGGCAACAATTGCATATATTGAATAGTTCTGCTTTTTTTTTCCTTGCCACCATCGCTTAGCTGAATGCTTTTCCCCCACAAATAATTTTTCACTTTTCCACACTGAATTTTGACAAAGTTTTGCTCATTTACACTTCCAAGTCTCTTTATTCTTTACCCTGATTAGAGCCACTGACTTTGCACTTGGCCTCATTCTTGCACCATAATTTTGGCACCGCCAGATCACTGAACTGAGAGAACTCAGAAATGGCCTATTAACCAGAGTGTTATCAGTGTACTGCTTTGTTTATGAATCAACTCACATGTCCATTGGCCTTGCATACATGAAGAAAACAAGTTTCAAGAAAGGAAATCATACTGATCCTAATTTGGCTCCAGATTTGTAACCTCTTGTCACCAGTACCTGTGCTGGTAATCTACTGCCTTTTCCTTTTTTTCTGAGTAATACTTAATATTGGTGAGCACAGGTAAAACAGTGGGGAAATTAGGGCACATGTTTGAACAATGGACTGAACACAGCCTACTGTGCAGAGTCTCAAAACATGCAAGATGGTTTTGAAAGGTTTTTTTTACATGTAATGACCGGGAAGATATTAAGGTCCAAAATGAGAAATAGCAAAAAAGTTGTGTCAGTACTTCTAGATATACTAGCACACCAATACATATGACTTTTGCCTGCTCAAATCAATAGCGTGAAATGTGATAGCCAAAGTACTTCTCTTCTGTCCTTTCAAAGGGAGGGAAAGTTATCATATGCACCTTTGAACTACTTTAAGCCTTTGACCCTAACAGTGACTAGCATCTAATTTCTCTTTGCAATATCACCCCTGAATCACCAGAATAAAGGAAATGACCACCAGCTAAAGAAGCTCCTGATTATTAATTAAATAAATTCTCCTTGTAAGCACCTCAAGAAATGTATAGAGAACAGTATGGAGAATATGCATACTGATGTTAGGATGTAAAGGGTTAAGGGATGGCCTTGAGTTGCTTATGTAGACAATAATTATTTAGACAAAGAACTTCGATTTACAATAAAATACTAACATCATGTTTACAAATGAAAACAAACTCTTGAGACAATTACCTGGGAAATCAATAGAAGCCCTCAAAGGCACAGAAAAAAACTTCAAAGAAACTGAGAATTTATTCTAACAATAATAAATCTTAATTTCCATCCATTTATAAACCTAAGTTAAACATCTATCTTACCCTACACCAAATGAGCAAAATTCATCTCAGACTTACCCTGGCTTCAATATCCCAATTATCTCGAATATAAAGGCCAAGAGCTCCACCAAAAACTCCTCCGAACAGGATAACACTAATTGTTACGCTTTTACGTGTCAGTGCTTTAAGAACCATCCTTTCTCACAGAAAAAAGGCTCCTTCAGTATCACCAAGAAGTTCTTCGACTAAAACTACAGTGTTACACCACTGGAGCAAAATGGCGATCGTATTTACGTCATGTAAATGGTCTTATGGAGTCTGTGATAGGAAGATCCGCTGACCATCTCTCTCTACGCAACCACTCCTTCCTTCTGCGTCCTGGGAGGGAGGACGTTTTTAAACCATAGTTAATATATTCATTCACAATAAGTAGACATAATTACAAAAGATTGTACACAGTCCTTGGGCCCCCACAAGAATCTGCAGCAGCTTTTTTGTCTTTGATTTTTCCAAGTTTTTCTTACCAGTCACGTCTACTTAATTCAATCAAACCTGAGCGGAACCGTATTAACAGTCACCGTCAATTTTCCCTTTTCTTAAGCGGTCGTTGTCACCCTTGACTGAGTTCCAACGGCCTGTTTGTATTGTCCTCCACATGAATTGAATGCTCAATTAAAGCGGAACCACTTGAATAGAATTAAGAATAATCCCTAAAGTAAAATAAAATCCATGTTTCAGGCTTCCGAAATCAGTTCAAATATCCTTTACTCATTACACGTGAAATTTTTCACCAGGAACTTTCTCTTGCGTTTAGCAAAGTCAACGACTTCATTCGTGGAAGTAAACCGGTAACCAAAAAACCCAACGCTGATTTCAAATTATCTTTCTTAGGACTGTTAGGACAGATGTTGCGCACGAGCTTCACAGAAGTCCTTTGCTTTATAATTTCCCAATGGTCTGACTGTTAGCTCCTTAATGTTTTCTTTAATGCACTGCGCTACCATTTTGTCTATTCTGCTTATGAGGGTCAAAGCATTTTTGATTAAGTACTATAATAAACTGTTAAGATTTAGTGATTAATTATGGCATAAAAAGGAATTTTTATGGTGTTTGACTCCTGTTCGGTGGAACCTGTATTTAGCAGTCAATCTGTAGTAAGTGGTCACCCCGGGCTGCCATTCCCATTAGGGTGACCGTGAAGGTTCCCCTGTTTGCTGGATGAACTTGTCCCAAGAGTGGAAGGTTTCTATTGTCTACTGATTAATTCAAAGTAATTGGAATACTTTTGAAACGTAAGAACGTTCAGAAGTATAGAAAAGACAAGCAACAACCCATGGGAAAGGAATCTGTCGGCTTTTTCCTAGTTATTAATTTCCACTAGCTACTTCAAATTACAGCAGAGCTGCGGAGGCGACCTAATGTTTTGAATTTCCAGTGCTTCACTTCGTCTAGAATCATATGACTCAGTAAGCAGGAAATTCAATAGCAAGATCAATATCTAACATTGATAAAGCTTGTTTTATGCGAGTAAGCACAAATTTTCTTTTGTTCTCCCAACATTCCAAGTGGGTTATTATTTTTTTAAGTAAACGGATTTAAAGAGCGGTAAATTGATTTCATGACAAAGTAGCAATATGTTTACGGGTACAATGAACGATAGGTTTTTCACCAATCAGAAAGAGCGAGCTAAATATAAACCTTTTCTAGACATTTCTTCGCGCTCCTCCCCTCGCACGAGACTTGTTAGACTCATCATTATTGCTCGCGAGTCACAAAAAAATTATTAAAAGATGAAATCCTCTGTGGCCTTCTGGGACATCATCGTGGTATGTTCTAGAAATATCTTTTAACGTACTCTTCTTATCATCTAGTGATATTGTTTAGCGACCGTGACAGATCTTTGAGCTGAAGATTTAATCATTAGTTCTGATAACAAAAGTTTAAAACCCATTGTGCTCAGTTGGGCGGATAAACACATTTGTTATTGTTTTGTCTCCCGTGTGTTTTACAAGAAGATCAGCTATTCACCGTTGAAGTATATTTTAAGTCAAACTGTTCTCAAGCATCAGTAAAGTGAGTACAAAGCTGTCGCCAACGTCTCATCAAAGTTTATTGAGTGGAGGAAGTTACCAGCTAAAGCTTGTTCCCGTATTCTCGTAATGAAGGCAATAAGGTAGGTCCTTACTTACTTAGCATAAGCATGATATACAATTTTAGAGAAGGGGATCGTGCGTACTAAAAAAAACAGTTCTTTTAATGATACTATGTATTTCGCCTCCAACGCCGCATAGAGAATGTTGCGGTATAATTTGAAGTAAAGATTTTTCCACTGAGTACAAATACTTGTACATACTTTCTGAACAATTATTCATCACAGCAAAAGTACTGTTTATGATTTAAATCAATAACTTGAGAGCAGCTAAAACTAGATACTAAAGGCGTTGCCGACCATTTGCAAGTGCACAGGTTCATCGATGCATTATTATTTGGTGAGACAGGCACATAAAAAAGGGAATCCCTCTCTACCTGGAGAATCACCAGAGACCAATATAATGGTGATGCCAGGGGATTCAAACGCGATCCTTGATGAGTAAGAAGGGAATTTTTTGATGAGTACCCTTACCTGAATTGAAAAGGATGAAGTATAGATAAATCAGGCTGGCAATGGGGGGTAGCTTTGAGGGTTGACTGATTATTTTTTTTCTGAATTTGACGGTTGAAGGTTCAGTTTTGGGCTTTTGCAGGTTGAAGATTGAATTCTTGGTCCTTTGACGGTTGATAGTTATTAGAAGGTCTCAGTGGGGCGTAACTGTCTTCGTAGTTTGTACGCCTGTTCATCGCCTTAGTTACACTCATAATTGGAGCTGAACATGTATTCCTAGAATAATTAAAATTTTTCCTGTTGATGAGGTTATTTCCCCTGCTGACATTCATTTAAACACAACACCCTATTCTCGGACATGATTCGATTCACTTGTTCGATTATACATTCCATTTTCAAGTTCCTAAGATGTTTAATCTTGATTCAAGCTCGCTCTTTCTAATATCAGGTTGAAATTTTTGATATAACTCTTCTCTTCTCGTTTGGGAACTTCCAAGTGCTGGTTTGAATTCATTCATTTAATTAAAGCGCCTTTCGTTCCCGTTGCTTTGTTCACATTGTACACTCTAAAGGTAAAGCGATAATGTGAAACAAAGGAGAACATATGTAAAGATATTTGAATTCCCCGAAGAGAAGTCACCCAAAATAAAGGACTTGACCAATGTAAACAATTCAAAGAAAACTGTCTTCTGCCAGTAATCACTATTTACTTTTATAACTTTTTGCAAACAGCATCCATGCTTTTCGACGGATAAAAAAGTATATTTTTTTGATCCGATAACAATCAAAAATCCAACTTAACTTATTGTCGTCGATCGGGTTTGGTTTTCCGAATGGAAGCCAAGAGCGTATGCCCCTATTTGCCTCTTCGACTCGAGAGGAATCTAACCGATCTTGGAGAAGGAATCGAAAAGTAACAAAATTATATAATTCAAGTTGACATTGTGAACGGATTTTACCAGTTTCTAGACGCCGGCACGTCTGAGAAAGGAAATAGAATGTAAAAGTCTGGTCTTGAAAAGAGTATTGGAGATGACAGGGGTCTTTTGGTTTGAAATTGGGTCGGGATTGGAGAAAAAGGCGGCACTGAGGAGTGCCTCCCCCATCCCCTTCTTGGGATGGGGGAGGTCTGATATCGATCACGTGAAAAGTTTCTGTTCCGGTTAGCCGAGTGGTGTTTTTCGATGTATAAATTGTACAAAAAAGTAATTTTTTTATGACGATAACTGCGAAATTTTTGAATCGACAATCATTTTTCAACAGCTTCCTTATCGCAAGGAAATGTACGTAAATTCCTTAATTTACGCTTCAATAAAATTAGCTTTAATATCCGCGGCACTGATATTAAATTGCTCGATAATTTTCGCGAGGTCGCTTTTCATTATCTTCAGGATGAGTTTTCGTTCCCGCTCGCCGAGTGGCGGGTGTCATTTCCAGAGACAAAACTACAAAAGAAAACACATTACTACTGTCAAAATCGCGAAAATTAAGTGATTTTTAATGACTCCACACGCGTAACCATAAACTTTTTTGGAAGGATCATAAATTTTGTCGCAAGTTACCTTATTAAGAGAAATGAACGTGAAAATTGAGAAAAAAGTTTTCAATTAGCCAGCTTTAATATCCGCATCATTAATTACATAGCTCGCTCATTTCCACGACCTTGATTGCTCTTTCTTCTCCCCAATTTCTTGATACAGTTATAAATTTTTTTCACGGCTACATATCTCTTACGTCGCATACTTTACTTTCGATAAATTAAAGCATACGAAGAACGTTGAAAGTGCATTACTTCTTTACCTATCTAATTCTGCCAACACTCTTTCCGTTGCAAATTTTTCTCCCCATGTGTTAAGTTATAACTTTTCCTGTTTTCTTAACAAATAATGTTTCTCAGTGAGGCCGCGTTATTTTCGCTCATTTCAAATTAATTCATTTCTTTCTCGTTAATTTGCTGTAATGAACAGCAATTTTTCCTTCAATTCCTGTTAATTTACAGATTGCCGCGTTTACTGAAATATTTTATACCATCTTCGATTTCCCAATTCAAGGTAGCTTTCCTTATTCTTCCGAGGATTAAAGATTCTCCATAATCACCCCTTAACCCGCGCATACAGACGGCAATCATAGTCATTGTTTCTCTTAGATTCTGACTGTTTCTAACCACCGCAATTTATCGCAGTCAGCGGTGAGGAATATATTCTGACGCTCAAGTTTTGGTTTGAACTTTTCTAATTGCTATTGTTGTTTTTTTCCTTAAGTAGAGTGATGTGGTTAGTTTCCTCTCAAACTGCCATGAAGACTTTGACCGGCAGCGTATTAACCGCTATTCTGATAGCAACCGTGACGTCACGTTCGCCTTCCAAAGGTTAGTTTAAAAGACTGAATGAAAAACCCAACTTACGTTGTGCAACTTTCAGCGCTATCATTATTGAGAACAGTAAATCGTATAATAGCAGTTACTTGGCGTTGTTAAGTACTGAACAGGCTGAGATACGTTTAAAACGTGTCGCACGGTGAAGAAATTACTTTTTCTAGCTATTTGCCAATCGTTAACTGATCTGTAATCCCCATAATCCCTATTTGAAAGATACCATTCTTGCATAAGTGATATCATTGTGGATAAATTACCCTTACTTGCATCAAATACGTTCATAATAAGCAGTTTTTATAGAGTTGCTTCCAATTCATGGCGCAATCAGTTTCTAAGTTTTTAAACAAAAACCGTAGAACTCGTTTAAATACAAAAGAATAGTTTCTTAGTGGCTTGCTTACATGGAAAAGATTTGGCAGCTAAATAAATATTTTTACTGAGCAATATGTATTCTGTGAACTTTCCCGGTCGACTGCATTTTATCAAAGCGTAGCTGAGAGCAGAGAAGGTTGTGAAGAATCATGGAGAAACTTACTTTTCTACTTTTGAATATTTTTATGCTGAGCGCCTTTGGAAAAGGTAAACAATGTCCTAATCTTAACAATAACTGTTACTTTGATGAATTGATTGCTCTCATCAGAAAACGTTTTTTTTTTGTTTCCCTTCACCATTCGACTTCGCTTGAAGGCTCTCAATTGCATATGAGGTGGTGCCGGCTTTTCTCTCGAATTGACTGAAGCCTGAACTTAAAAATGCAAAAAATGAAACATAAAATTAAGACTTCCCAAAGCTTTCCACAGACAAATTTTCCTATCTAAAGGCAAACCAGCTCTTACCGGTATTCAAGCGGATAAAAAAATTACTTGAAAGAACTGTTCTTATTTTCAAATTATAAATTCCTTATTCTTTAGGTCTCAGATGACTCAATTACATTTCACAGATCTGCTATGCATGCAAGAGAATTATTTACGAGCAAGAAATAAGCCTTGCGGAACCTTTTCTTTGGAGGAACATTTTCTCCTTTGAGCTTGTTTCTGTGGGATATTTGTATAAATAACTCTGAAAACTAAATATAGGCAGTTGTTTTTTGAGACTGTCAAGTATTTCAGCAATGAGGTGAAAATTTAAATATTCATTTTTGTGAAGGGAAGATTTTTGTTGCTGCCTTCATGAATCCTTTCTAAAGATGACTTACGGTACTCTGCGATTCCGACCTACTGTCGACTAACACCTCGACCTTTTCTTTCTTTGCAACCAAACGCAATTACGCACAACTTAAGCTAAAAAGACAAGAGTACAAAGATCAGGCTTAGCTAAAGGTAAACAGTAGCCCTTCTGTGTGGAAACAGCCGTTCACGCTAGTATTTTTCGTCGAGACGCCATTGTCACCCATTCCAGCCATTGTAGGAATGAAACAATTGCTAAATGAAGTAGGAAGTCAACATTTCCTTTTGATTATAAACCATACTTTGTACACTGAGCCAGTTCCCACTTCAAACTCACAATAATGGTCAAAAAAGAATACGCACCTTGTAAAAATACTGAAATGACACTCAATTTATGGAGGGTTTGATTTCTGTCATTTTAAAGACTCACATTGTCCAAATAGTTTTTCTGCCAAAGCCAAGGTTTCTTACAATCGTCCAGATCACCCCAAACGATCCCGAGAATGGCCATGCATTGGGGCAAATTATATGGAAATTGAATGTAAAGCAGTCCATACATTCACCAGTAATTTGGTCGAATAGGACGGATTAAACTGAGTTTGAGATTAGGCCTGAGGCCCTTTCAAGGTCTAGTGGTTTCCCATCCCCAAAAGCAGTTTTTCGTTTGCTGTGTCGTACTTAACTCAACTTAACTTAGATCGAGATTTTAGTAACTTTTAAATTAAGGCAACGATTATATCAGGAAACGAGAAAGAATCTAATAAAAAAGTTTTTACTAAAGAATCTCGACGGCTACGCCTTCGATAAAAATGATAAGATGGCTGCAGACCGGCAAAGTTCCCAACATGTTCGACACCTCAGTGAAATACATCCCGAAAAAAATTAGGATGCAAATTAACCTTAACTAGGAAAGGCCACGTTGCCGATAGTGCAAATAAGACCGTTTTCAGGATGCAAATGTTTAATATCACACCTACTTGGTAGTTTCTTTCAAATCAGTGAAACTCTCCGACCATAGATAGTTTGAACAGCTTATATAAAATTAGGATTTTTTCAACAACATTTATTGAGGTGGATTATGACTAGAAGTTTACTAAAATGGTTCAATCGATAAACAACGTCGTGTAGCTTACTGGAGCATTTTCTCTTTACCAGTTCGCAGCATTTTCATGATGTAATTAGAAAATTCATTTTGAACGTTGATGACTGAGCTTAATTATCTCAGCTTGAGCGTAGTTTTCTAAGAGACAAAGTTCGAAGTTCACAAGTTCGGAGCGAGGTAAAGTTTTTCGAAGGTCCACCTTCAGTTCTCGTAGGGGAATCTGATCGCAATGAATTTCTACTTCTATAGAAACTGTAGTGCTGCGTCGGTGGGAAAACATAACAGGGTAACTAAGTATTGATGGCAAACTCTTCGTAGTCCGAAGACCATGCAGTGGGAAGGAAGTCCTCACTATGGGCGGCGTGTCATCTGATGACTGATAAGTCCAATTCTGGATTTACATATTCTGGAGCAGGTGGGACAGGGGAGGGTCTGATCGCTGCAGGACGTTTCTTGATTGGCCCACTCCTTTCGACACTTGCATTTCTCCTTAGCAGTTTTCACTCTGGAGTCCTCGAACTCGAAATATTATAAACTGAATTAATAACGTAAATTGGCCACGGTTAACAGAGTGTAAAAGCTGACGTTTCCGAGTGCCAGGATCATTGCAAATCCATCCATAAAAGATATGATCGCAGTTACAATCGTCGTTAGTCGTCGTCTTGTCCACTGTTGTGTTGGTATGACGAAAAATTCTTGATTGATGATCCGCTATCGACAACGTGACAAACTCACATGCAAGTGCAACTGTGCAAATACAGGAGACAGAAAATGCTACAATTTCTGATGGGAACCTGAACGTCAACGAGATGGGCTAATAACCGTTATCATCCAATCTCGTTGACCTTCTGAGGCTTAGTACAGATACCTTCCAATCTTATGTACCATTTGGTTCTTTCAATGTCGTAACGAGGCTAACTAAGATGGGGCGTTCTTTTTAAGGCTAAAAGACTGAAAAAGATTCGGGCACGGGTGAAAGAGTGAGAAGCCAGGAATTAAAGTAAATTATAAGATTGCATTAAATCACGCTCACTCTATTTTACAGATGATGTGCAGATCAGCCCAGAAGATGCTAACAGCTTCATGGTAGTTAAGTCGCGTGTGCCAAGAGGCATTTATCACGAATGTTATCATGAGGGATGTGATTTTGAGGAGGTTGAAGAAGTATTCGGAGCCTCAAAAAAGGGGGTATGTCTTATATTATCATGATAACTCTCTAAAGATGAGACTTTCTAACATAGGTTTGTGAACGAAACATTGTGTAATTAATGTGAAAACTTGCACCGAACCAGTTCCAAAGTTTTTCGGGAAACGTTCCATCTGTGATGACCGTGATATGAACTGAAAACGTTGTGATGCCATG